>NC_081343.1:42466067-42494431 GCF_029784015.1 Lycium ferocissimum
ACAAAACCCTTTTTTCGGCTACTACTAAAACACCATTTCCCCCATGATTTCCACCCATTTCTACACATTCAACAACCCCAAAACATACTAAATACACTTAATTCATTATTCCTACACATTCCACACTACACACGGCCAAACCTCAACATTCATAACTCAACTTCAACTTGATTTCTATCATGAATTTCTTCCATTTTAGCATACAACAACACATATAAACCATTCATAACACATAAAACAAGATTAGAACTCACCTTTTCTTCAACTTCTCAACTTGCCTAAAGTGAGAGATAGAGAAAACGAGCAATCTAACGTCGAAACAACAACCCCACGTTAACGGCACCCTTGAATTAGCAAGTTTGCTTGAAAAAATTATTTTGTTGAATCAATTTTGAACTTCACTTCTCCATGGTCATGGCCGAATGGCCTTGGTGTTGGTGCTCTCCAAGTTTCTTGAAAATTCTACGGGTTGAAGTGATGAAAATGAATTATCTGGTCATCTTTTTATTGCAACTATTAGCCAACCATGTGGCCATGGCCCACATGAGGTGGCCGGCCACATGGCCTTTCCTTTTTTCTTTTTCTTTTTTTCTTTTCTCTCTCTTTTTTTTTTTTTGGTTGAATTTTCAACTTTCCAAAAATAGAACACTTTCCAAAAATGGAATTTGACCCCAATGTTTCTTTAATTTTTCCATGCCAATAAAATCATACACAACTTAAACCTTTAAGGCAAACAAAGGTCTCTACTTCATATCTCGGAATGGTCTTGTCCTTAACTTATCATGGTTGACTCGGATTATCCCGACGTACGAAATACGGGATATAATAGAAACACGGACATAGGGCAAAGTATAATCGGGTAATAGTATAAGTACACCCTTAAGGGGGGAAGCGAGCGTGAGAGATGCAAGTGTAAGATGGAGACAATCAACACTACAATATATTTGATATGGATGCTTGGGCTACAGGTAAGATTCCTTGCTGAGACAAGTTAGTAAGATCTAAAAGCCAGCAACAAAGGGGTAGAAGTCAGGATGGTAATGGAGATAACAGAATTAATTGTGGAGATCTTAAATGATATGACATTGGAAAGTGGATGCTTAAAAAAAAAAAAAGAGAATACGACAAGGGAAAGTAACGAGTAACTTACGGAGACATTGTGAAAGATAACACTGCTATGCTGGATTAGAGGCTAAGATATGGGCAATAGAGTTGTTCGCTAATCGCGACCTATAAGTAACGGGAAGAAAGATAGAAAACCTCCTATAGTAGGAAGCGGGAAAATCAAAGGAGTGAGTAAAGGAAGGGAAAGGAGTATGACAAGATAGGCTACTAGCAAATGTTAGTACGGAGGGGGTATGTGAAGTAGAATGAACCAGGAGAAGGAAAGACCGTGACTAAGATGGAATATACTTTATACAAGTCGTACAAGAGTAGTATGTTACCTATGAATATTTATATGCTAGGGATGAGACCAAGCGGATACTTAATGAGAAAAGTTTAGATTGCACACAACAATATGGTTACGAGATTCCGGGGGCATTAAGGGAAGATGTAAAGATGGGTTAAGCTAAATTACCGAGATAGAATTAGTACTGAGGACAAACAGGACATGGCTATGGTTGAACCCAAGACCTATCCCGATACCGGTTGTAAGATAAGAGAGGCGAAGACAAAGTAAAACATAAGAATTAGTGAAGCCACGCTAAGGTATTTCTTGGGCTAATTTGAGCACCTTCGTATATTCACGTAAAGATTGCAACATCATGTGTGACAGGAAAGTTGAGAGCAAGATCTGAGCAAAGGGACAATAGAAGGGTTTGAATTAAAGATAAAGAGACGACACGAGATAATGTGCCTAGAATGTTACAGGTTGAGTAAAAGGGGGATTATAAGACGATTTAAGCAAGGTGATCAGAACTAGCTGGTTACTAAAAGAGGGTAAATTTATATGCCAATTCTTTCGTAATTATACCCGAATGATGATAGTTAAAGCCGGGAGCGGCTATGTAAAGTTACTATATATGAGGGACTTCATTGCTGCTTGATAACTAACTCCAAAGATAGGGACTAAGAGCAAAAGGTAGAGTGGTGGTTAAAGTCTTTTAAGGGAGTCGAGAAGAAATGCATGAGGCTGAAGATTCCAGAATATGGACTTCAGTACAAACTTACCGCACACCCTGCGGAAGTATGACTCTTCTAGGGTATTCTCTGTGGATGATGTCCAGGTAACAGAAGAGCTAGCGTACGAGGGAGACCCTGTAGCTATTGGATCGTCAGTAAGAAGGTTGCGCATTAAAGACATGGCTTCTGTTAAGGTATGGTGGCGGAACAATAGCAGGGAGGAGACGACTTGAGAAGCTGAAGAGGAGGTGAAGAAGAAATATGATTGGTAGATGAGGCTGCATGTTATAGTAATAAAGGAAACCCCCTGAGACTCTTATAAGACCTTATGAGACTAGTTTAACATTCGAGGACGAATGTTCTAAAGGGGGGAAGGATGTTATATCCCGTATTTTGTACATTGGGATATTCCGAGCTAACTGCGATAAGTTAAGGACAAGGCTATTTTCCGATTTGTTGTAATGCAAGTTGCTTATGAATTTTAGTGGTGTGGAAATATTAAGGGAAATTTGGAATTAATTTATTCATGCTAATTATTTCATGAAATGAAAAAAGAAAAGAAAAGACCATGTGGCCGTGTGGTGTGGGCCCTCCCCCTTGGGTTGGCCAAATTTGATTAGTTCAAACTATGAGTGGTACATGTGTGCATCTTGAAGGGTCTATGTTTAAGTCAAAAGGATGACTCACAATTCATTTCTTCATCTTCACAACACTAGAAGAACCTAGGAGATAGAGAGAAAGACTCTCGGCCATGGCTGGCCGAGATAGAGTCCATGAAGTTTTGGCCAAAATAAAATATTTTCTTCAAGTATTTCAACTCCTTAGAAGGTGTATAACAACGTGGAGTAGTCGTTGGAGTAGCAAGAACAAGTGTTAATTCAAGGCACAACTTCTAGCCAAGTTGAGAAGTCAAGGACTAAGGTAAGGTTTAATCCTCTTTTACATGTATTAAGGGTGTTTTGAGCATGTTGTAATGTGTAGATATGAACGAAATTTATGGAACCATGTATGTTGGTGTTGTAGCCGTGAGTGGGCTATTTTGTGTAGAAGGAATGAATTAAATTTACTTAGTATTCTTGGTTGTTGTTGTTGTAGATTCTATGATGAAAATGAAGGTTTGATGGTTCAAATTGAAATTGTAATCGTTGCGGGCTGTTTTAGAAGCTAATGTGATTTTAATATAGTTTCTTGAATTTATGAGAATGATGTTGTTAACGTGTCGATTATTGGTATAGTTCATGAATTTGGAAGAAAGAAATGTGTTGTTGTTGTTCCTATTGAAATGGGAAGGTTTCGGGTAGTGTTGCATAATGGCTGGGTTGTTTTGAATATTATGCGGATTGTTTGAAGTGTTCTTGAGTCTTGTTTGAATGTTCTCGGGATGGTATTTGAACGGGTGAGCATTGATTTTGGCTTGATTGTATGTGGTTGAATTGAATGTAAATGAAATGCCGTCGAATTATATAGAAAGGAATTACTGACGTTAGAATACGCTTTGAGTTACTTGTTGATGTGTTAGTATGGTTATTGGTATTGTTGTTGATGATTTGACCGAGTTGAATTCTCGGGGTTTGTTGAATTTATAGGGGAAATGCTGCCCGAATTTCTGTAAGTGAAGTGCTAGCTTAGGATTGGATTCCTAAGTACCTATAGCTAATGTTTGGTGCCTAATGACGTTGTTGTAGATCTGGAGAAGCCGAGACTTAAGTTCGGATTAGCTTAGGAGGCGGACGAGGTATGTAAAGCTTATCCTTTCTTTCTTTTGGCATGTCCTAGATGTAAGTATGATACGATACGAGCCTTGGGGTAACTCTACTCTTAAGATCCGAGCATGTCTACGATTCTTATCCACTTCTTGATATTTGCACTCTTAATGTAGTCGAGCTATTGCCCTCGAGTTTTTTGTATGTCTGGATAATGAATGTTGCATAAAGAGTTCTTATTCCTAAAGTGTTCTATAACGTATAATGTCCCTAACTTTCATATATGGTCTCGGGTTGCTGTGATATGTTCGTAGAGGATTCCATAATGAATAATGCCCGTAACTTTCATAAGCGGGCTCGGATTGGCTTGATACATGTTTATGATCCCTGAGACGTTATGTGACATATTTCGTAATGATATTTCAAGAGTCCTAAGTGTGACTACTATTCGGATACTCGAGCGTTGATTTGTCTACTTATCTATCGAGTCCTAAAAGGTGATTTATGTGCATATGGTTTCTCACTATTCCGCTCGTGCATACTGTTATTATATCTTTCACCGAGTCCCGGGCCGGGTATGCTTTCGTGCACAGTTTCACTGTATTGTTCATCGAGTCCCTCACTAGAGGGCCGGGTACGGTATATATATATAATGATATGATGATGGCGCCAGCCCACACGATGGGCCGAGTATGATATACATGATGGAGACATGATCTCATTCACCGAGTCCCTCACTAGAGGGCCGGGTACGGTATATATATGATCTTATTCACCGAGTCCCTCACTAGAGGGCCGGGTACGGTATATATATGACTACTTCACCGAGTCCCTCACTAGAGGGCCGGGTACGGTATATATATATATATATGATGACATGATGGTATGATGACATGATGATATGATGATCTTATTTACCGAGTCCCTCACTAGAGGGCCGGGACACGATATATATGCACATGTACATGATGATTATTCACTTATGGCTCTAAGTCCCATGATGAACTGTATATGATATCGATACGCATGATTTATGTTTCAGAGGCAAGCCTTATGATTTTCTATACTCCTGATTTCAGTATGATCCTGTTTACTGTATTTCATGCTTTACATGCTCGGTACATATTCCGCATGACCCCCTTTCTTCGGGGGCTGCATTTCATGCCACGCAGGTGTACACGACGAGTAGAGGACATTAGCGAGAAGATGTTTCCGGCGGGATTGGCGAGCTCCATTTCCTTCCGGAGGCTTTCCGAGTCGAGTATCTATGTTATGGTATCTTGAGTTATGTTAAAGACTTTGCGGAGACAGAGCCACGTATGTAACATGTCAGTCTTGTAAGCGGCTCTGTAAGTCGATGTATCATTATGCATTATGTTACAGACTTCATATGTTTACAGATTTTACTTGATTTGAGGAAGACGAAAAGCATGTTGTTCTGTGAAAAGCTTTCATTATGCACTCCTTTCATGATTTAAGAGTTCAGTAAGATTATGAGTATAACGAGAGCCAGCGGGTTCACTCGGCCCTAAGTAAGGGTCGGGTGCCCATCATGCCCTATCAAGTTGGGGTGTGATAACGGGTACCCGGGGCTAACCACCGAGCACCACTCATGCACATTACCCATCATACACATCAAGCATTCATTCATTAATTTTGTACTCAAATCATAGGAAAACCATTTTTCACTTGAAATATATTTACTTTATATACATAAGCCCTTCGGCTATCAAAATCAAAATAATGCATATGCATACGAGGAGAAACCGTGAGACCATACTACCCATACATACGCATCTACGAGCCTCTACAAGAGTACTAGACATATGGACGGGACAGGACCCTGTTGTGCCCAAAATACATGTATATACACAAAAGAATAAGTCAATGGCACCTCCGGAACAATGCAGTGCTCTCAAGTCAGCTAATAGCTCCTATGAGTCTAGATCACCTCCCCGTCTACCTATGGGCATGAACACAGCGTCCAAAGAAAACGACGTCGGTACGAACATTGTGCGAGTATGTAAGGCATGAATGAAATGAACATAATAGAGAAATCATAAGATATAAGATGAAGATGCAACCTGCGTAACTTTTAAGGGGTGGATACATTTCACACACATATCTTATATAATCGTAGTACATATATCATCATAGCACATACATTATCGTATCATATATATATATATATATATATATATATATATATATATATATATGATATATATATATATATATATATATATATATATATATATATATATATATATATATATATATATATATATATATATATATATCATCGTTAACCCGCGTCCGGGTAACCATCATATGCCGCCCACTAGTGGTGTCATGCCCGGCCCTCTAGGCTCGGTGTAAACATAGCAGCCCGCCTTAGCGGTGACATGCCCGCCATTTAGGCATGGTGGAATCGTATGCAGCCCCGCCTTGCGGCGACATGCCCGGCCAACTAGGCAAGGTGGAATCGTATCGTCATATAGTCAACATAAACTTATCATTACCACACATTTCACAGGCGTATCATAACCTTATCATAACTTAGCATCATCATACATTCATCATTAATCATACATTAAAGCTTGAAGGTAACCATGGCTATGTCGGGGTGACATGAGGTCGTGAACCCCCGACTACGTTATGGAGTAATCATAATCGTTATATCTCACCTTGGAGGGACTAACATTTAAGGTGAGTGCACATAACGAAAAGCATCAATGGAACTATACTTAGGGTCATTAGATTGTAGAAACACCATATCGTATCCATAGCAAGAACTTTATGGAATTAGCATATCATGAACTTTAGAACTTTTAGGCTCAACTCATAGTCATCATCATCATACTCACATCGTATCTCTTTTCTTTATCTTATGAAAAGCTTTTTATAACCATAGACTCATAATTTCCGATGTGTAGGAAAGTCATGGAAATATAGGAGAATTCATGCGATAGGAGTCATGCCTTAGAAAAAAGGGACTAGCCTTACATACCTCTTTCGTTTAGCTATTCTATCGTTTGATCGTTCTCCTTCGATGCTCGCGTTTCTACCTTCAAGAAAGTTCATATTAACATTAGCTAATCGATTATAGGAACATGCTTACTAAGGCTAGAGAAAATTGGGCAGCATTTCCTTTGTTTATACAACTTTCCTCATATTACATATCAACTCCCAAACATCCATAACAACATTCACAATATTATAAGTAACAATCATCATTCATCCACATTATCCACATTTCACAATTTCACATCAATTCCTCCATAATCATGGTCATAGTTCACTATTGCGTTTTCTCACATATAATACTTATCCCATACTCTATATGTCACTTATAGCATACTTACATTCACAACATATCAATATTCATGACTCATTCCAAACTACTACTCAAAAGCTCATTATTCCTATCTTTGTGATCCATTTTCTATCTCCTTCCATAATCTAAGTCTTTCAACCTCTTATTAACTTAAACAATATGAAAAGATCATAAAACTTACCTTAGATAGTGTAGGAATAAGCCTTGAGTGAAAATACTTCTCTTGCACCAAAACCCTAGTTCACTTCCATTGGAATTCCCTGGCTTAGATGAACTTTAATGTGTTTCACACACTTGATTTTGTTGGTTTAATGAAGTTGATCATCAATTTCTCTTGGGTTCTTGTGGATGAAGAGTGGAGAGTTCTCTAAAGTGTTCTTGAGGTGTGGAGTGAAAAATGGAATGAAATAAATGAGGTTGGAGTCCTTATATCAACTTAAAAATTTGACCTGACTCGGACATACGGACCAACATACGGTCCGTATCTTTTATACTGACCGTATGTCTGGCCGTATTTTTGGTCCAGGGAAGTTCCCATTCTGGGCAGAACATACGGCCAGACATACGGCCAGTGTAATTTCTATGGTCAGTATGTTGGACCGTGTGTTGCCCAACTTTCCGGAATTCATTCTCGTCGGCTCGTTTGATCTCCAATCCTTATGGAACCTTCTTAACACTTGTTTAACACCTCATTAACAATCTAATGGATGTTATAGCTCTTCTCCAAAACATTATTAAGCTCTCATCAATTCGATACTCGTAAATCTTGCCCGACACACAACATATACCGTGCTTTCCTTAACAATTTTCTTCTCTTACCTCAAATGCCTTTGAAGTCTCGATTAGGATCATCAAATGCTATTTCTTACTTATCAAAACATCGTATACGTCGTGACCTTCGTTAGTCTATTCACTGTATGCTAACGGGAAATTTTCGAGGTGTAACACCATCACTGGATGAAAGTGCTGTTTTATATATGCTGGATGGAAAGGGCAGATGCTGCAGAGTTATCAGAAGTTCAGAAATACTTCCTACTCTTTGGACCACCGATCCTTTATATCTAGGACAAGATTTGGTTCAAATTTGATGATAATTACTATCTCATTTATCCAAAAATCACAATAAATTATATGGGAATAATATGCACTAAGTTGAAACCAAGATATGCATCAGTGTACTTTTGGAACAACAAGTTCAATTATCCAACAACTGTAGTTAATGTCCCCACTATTGCAAAACACAATTGAAAGTATTTAGATAGATAATCTTACCTCTTTTCTTGTCTGAACAAGAGGATCAATATTTGCCGAGTTAGAATTAGCCTTTCTCGATTGTTTTGCAGACAACCATTTAATCATTCTTGGCATTGACCTCTCAAGTGAAGGCTCCTTAACTAGCCGTTGAACTGCCGGAATAGCTTCAAATGCCCAAGCCTATGTAATAAGTAAGATGATGTTTAGTGTACATAAAATCAAAATAATAATATAAACTCAAAACCATAAAATGAACATTTTAGTTACTTACCGCGAACGCCCATGGAAAGCCATAAAGATTATATTGGTTTTTGGTTGGATCCAATTTTTGTAAAAGATATTCAATAGTAAGATTGAAGCTTATTCGACCCCATGGGTATGAATCGAATAAATTTTGGTTCGACGCCATTTTTAACCAATTGGTGTCTACCTTTTTTTTGAATCTTTTGCACACAATACGCTATGCAAAAACCAAACCACGCTCACAGCCACCTTTTGTTTTTTTGTCAAGTTTGAATCCTTTATCTTCTCAATGGGACCATCACCATCAATAGACTTCCCCACTATATCTACCAAACTTGTACCCTTTTCTTTAACCTTTGCTAACTGGGGGGGGGGAATGACACCGAAGTCCTGTCACGATAGCGAATTCATTGATGCCGAAACAAATAGGCAAGCCATTGTAATCACACCAAATTTCTTTTTTCTTCTCACAAGAAATTCGGCGAAGAAGAAGGCCGTGCACCAACTTTATTGGGAGAAGTATTGCTACATCTTTCTTCAAGTTTAAAAACCAAAACAAGTTTTTTTGAAACCATTCTCAATACCTTGATCGATCAAAACCTTTCTAAACTCAACAAATTGAGTTCCAAAGCCGACTCTCACATTGATCCTTGAATCATAAGGACCATTCAAATTCAAGTGGGTCTCAAATACATATTTTTCAATGGAAATGGTCTTCACACATTCTGGAACAGAAAGAGCATTGGGATCACTATCATTATCTGGTGATCCAGTACCCTTTGAATTACCACCACCAGTATCATTAATTGATCCTGCAATGGCTACTGATTGAGCATCATTTTGATCAAGTTGTTGTTCTTCTCTATCTTCTGTTCTTTCTAATGTAGCTGATGTACTATTCTCAGTTCTTTCTTCTCTAACCTGATTACCATCCATGTCACCAGCCGTAGTTCTATCTTTTTCTTCTTCACCCGAACGCTCAGTTGTACTCTCACCACTTTTTTCCTCTTCACCTGATTGCTCAGTTGCACTCTCACCACTCTTTTCCTCTTCACCTAATTGCTGAGTTGCACTCTCACCACTCTTTTCCTCTTTACTTGATTTCTTGGTTGCACTCTCGCCACTTTTTTCTTCTTCACCTGACTTTTCACCATTATTCTCAAGTGTTTTTTTTTCACCAATCAAAATCTGATTGTGTAAAGGTACCACCATCTCCAAAGGTGCATAAGCAAAAGCCTCTCTTGCTCGAGCTGCTTCATAAATTAGTTGTTGTACTGATGTGGTAGCTCTTTTCTTACGTGCAACACTTTGTTTCATAGTAGCAGCTAAGCTTCTAGATTTTTTACTAGCATCAGAAGAAGGTGACCTGGTTCTCTTCCTCTTATGTTAGCCCATTTTATCTTATCTACACGAAAAAAGTTAAAATTAGTAAATGATACAATTTAATGATACAAAAAAAAAAAAAAAAATGAACAACAAGACATTTGTAGCACAACTTCTAAAGTTGTGCCAACAATAAACAAAGTTGTCCTACGCCTAAGCAGCTCATCGGAAGAGCATTCACAGAATAAGTTGTTAAAAGGTGTCTGTTAGAATCGACAAAGTGGTTAACAACTTTTGCATTTGTTCCAACGACCTAACAAATGAAAAATTTGTTCCAAAAACTGTAAAAATTGTTGGGGACATGTTGTATCAAATTTGAACCAGTTAAATTTTCTTTTTAATACAACTAATATAATTGGTGCTAAAGTTCAACCCATAACAATATAGTTGGTGCTAAACTTCATTCAACAACAATTTTCCTTTTAATACTACCAAACTGAAGCTAATAACAATGAAACAAGTAATGACACATAGAAAATTTTGCCTGATAATAGCAAAATCGTAACCAACAAGAGCAAAATCAAAATTATATAATCTTTATCTTCTTCTTCATCATTAAACCCTAGTTCTAACCGTTTGAAATAAACAAGATAAAGTAAAATTTACCTGATACTACAGCAAGCAAGATGATAATCTTGAAGTGAAATTTTAGTCAAAATATCCAAAAGAAGAACAAAAATTGGAAAGGGCCGTGAGAGTTTTTTTTGGAAAAGGGTCTGCCCTCTTAGAAAGGTTGGACGTGAGGAAGGGAAGATAAATTTGGGGTTTTCTCAAAGTTTTTGATAATATAGTTTGATTCATTTTTAAAGTTTTCAAAATTACAAAAAGGTCCATTCTTTCTAATTAATTCTTTAAGTTGGCAAAAAAAAAAAAAAAAGAGATTAACAAACTGGGACCCATTTGTCCCTTTTTTTTAATTGCAAACTTCAGGATCACTTTTACCTCAATCTCCCCAACAAAAGTGTATTAATGGGAATTTATCCTTAACCAATGGAGAGGGTTACAAACATTTAAATGGTAGGAAGGGAGTTACGTTTGTTGTGAGGTACTACTAGAAGTCAAGTTTTCTTTAACTACTTTTGATATAGTAATTTTTGTGTTAAAAATATGTCATGCCTTTTTTTAACATGGTATATTTACGTAAAGATCTCTAGTTTTTCTAGACCCATTAGCTAGCTAGAGTTCTTAGTATATATTCTATTGGTGTAATTATTTTATAGTTTATAAATGAAAATATCCTTTAGCTTTATTCTAACATCATTTGGTATCAGAACACTGTCTAGAGACTTTGTGGATACTCAAAAATGGTTTGGTGATATGAGAGAGATTAAGAACATGCTCGACAGGATGTCAATGAAATGACTAATTTCATTGATAGACAGAACCAAATAGAGTATCATTATATGTTGTTGATTAATGTATAACAACATAGTCATTTACTTGCATAAATTAAAATAAATTGTTGATTTGTTTGGTAAAAAAAGTGCTCTCATCAAATAACTGAAATATCTTTAAAACTTGTAACACCACGAAGAATTTGATTACCAGTAGTATAAGATTTTTAATTATAAATTGTTAAAATACAAACTTTCAAGCAGCCTAATATATCTACATGTTTATCGATCATATATATATATGATTGATAAACATGTAGATAAAGTAGACCCAAATTTAGAATTTAAATCCGGAAAAGGATTATCAGGATCTTATGTCATCCAAAGTTTCAATAACAAAATGTCCTGAAGTAGTGAATTGAAACACTTGAACTTGAGGAGATAGTGTCCTGAAGTTTTGAACAAAATTAAACCAAGAACACAGTGCCTTGAGTTTTGAACTGAAAGCTGATCCTAGAGTTTTAAACTAAAAAATGAATTTAAGAATACAATGCCTTAAAAATTTGTACTGAAAACTGAACTTCAAAACATAGTATTCTGAATTGAGCAGGATAAAGTTTAAGGAAACGAAAAAGGTGAAGAAACAATATCTGTCTGCTTTTTAAGTGTGACTAAACATTAAATAGTCTCCAAATGCTGGCTAAAACTTTAATAATAGCTCTAAAAGTGGCTACCCGGGTGCCATTTTCACGAAAGAAAATGAAGAAAAATCCCCAAACAATCCCTTATATTTGAACTTTGAATCAAAATCATCCTTACTTTTTAAAATTTAGATAACTAATCGTTCTCTAATTATGAAAAATCAGTATATCTTTGGTGCTCATACAACTCACATTAGTTATGTGAGATTTTATATTTTATTTTTTATTTCACAAGTTGTTGAATTCAAATTTTTACACTTTTGGGATTACTAATTGGCGAGATAGAAAAATATTTAAACACCCAGGCACGAAATAAACTTTTTCACTTTTGGTTCATACCAAACTTAAAAGATCCATCCAGCTCAACCCACCCAATCCAAATAACCCACCTCAACTGCAGCGCCAAAGTGCACTTCCCTCAACTGCGCATTTTTCCTGCCTCTCTCTATTTCACATAGCTACGCCTACGATTTTGTGTGCTTTCTCTTTTCATCAGGTACATCCCATCTATTTCTTTCCATCTGAATATCACAAAATCCCTTTATTTCCAAAATATCTTTTTTTTTCTTTTTGTGTAGTCTAGTTAGAATATATTGATTGAAGATTTTAACTCTTTTCATTTGATCATTTGAAATTCGAATTAGTGAGGTCTACTTTATATCTGTTCTGTCAGTAAGTAAATTTTTTATTACTTTTCTGAAATTAAGGCTCTCTTAGAGGCAGATATTGCGAGTGATACTGGGTAAACCCCACCAGAGGAGTTAAGACTTTAGTCCAAGTTACTGAATCTATTCTCATCTTTTTTTTTTTGATAATGGTAACTTGAATTTATGCTCATCTTATATCACATTTTAGTTCCTTAGGCCCAAAAATCAGAAGATGGGAAGCATTCCACTGATTTCCAGCTTCTCTTACATTTTGGGAAGACCATCAACAGTGCCTTTTTATCCTCATCGGCCATTCAGGCAAGTCTTGCTCCTTCTTCCTTTTGTTCTTTTTCTTATTCTTAACCTATAATTTTACATTTGTCAGCCTAACGTTCTCATTTCTATTGCAGAAAGACGCAAACACTGTCCGTTTCCTGCGATTACTCCTGTTTCGAAGTAAACCCCTCTTCTTTTACTTCTTTTCCACTACCTTTCTACTTCTCAATAGCACTCGCGGCGATCATTTTGTATATTTGTTAGTATTTCTTTTCCTAATTTTAGGAAAATTAATTGCTGTAAAGTTCTTGAACATTGTTTGATTCCCTACATTTACAATTTTTGTTTAACTGCACGTTCACACAAATCCTTGTTATATATTTGCTAGAGGTGTACTGTCTCTTCTTCGCCGCCTAGCATACTGTTTTGTTGTATCTGACCTGCTTTGTTTATTGCCTTTTTGACCTGCTTTGTTATTGCCTTGTTCTGAGCTGAGGGTGTATTGGGAAACAGCCTCTCTACCTCCCAAGGTAGGGTAAAGGTACTCACAGTACACTTTACCCTCCTCCCTGCACCCCACTGATTACACGGGGTATGTTGTTGTTGTATATTTGCTAGAGGTGTACCTTTCTATATCAGGGCTTCCCTCTTTTCTTCATCAATCATTATTTATTTGTTGTCTTTCTCTGGGTTTTTTTTTTTCATAAACACTATCAGAATACTCGATAGCTTCAGTTGTTATGAATTTGCAAACTTTTTAGGTTCAGAAGTTTAGCCTAGCTGAAGGAGATTGGTGGTATTTGAGTTTTTCTGGAAATTGATAGCTATTGCTGGCACTTTGAATCATTTACATACTAGCAGAAGCAACCGATGTGTCGCAGGCTTCCTCTTTCTTTTATTTAATTTTTTTTTCTAGGGTGGCGATAGTGTCTAAGCCAATAATTCTGATAAGGGGATTCAAAAAAAGTTTACAAGAATGACACCGAGATTGAGCCTGTACTATTATGTCACCCCCGGGATAGGGGGCTCAAAGAGACTCGGACACCCGAATTTACAAGAATGACACCGAGATTGAGAACAAGAAAAAAACAAGAAAAAATAATTTTCACCTATTTGAGTAGTCTAACTTCCTGACGGATTGAATCCCCTTTGTCGCATGTGGCACACTAGACTGACGGCAAAAGGAGTTATGTTGCTTAGGTTGTGAGACCTTATTCTGTAGCATATACACTCTTTAATCAAGAAGTCTTTCAGCAACTTCTTATTGAATTGCCAATGATTTCTCTTTTTCAATTGTCCAATACTTCTAGGAGTTAATAAGTATTAGACAAGGTATTCCAAATAATTCTAGTCCCATCTTAACTAACAAGGCATGCAGCAAGCTGAATTTGAAACCGTCAGTTTTTCTCTTTATAATTTATCTATTTTGGCTGTCCAGAGATTATTGAACATATTATGGTTGTATAGTGGAGGTGGTACTAATAGATGTCGAACCTTTTTTTTTTGTTTGTTATGGATTTGAAGCTAAGGGATGTCTCTTATCGACCTCCAGGGACCAAGATCGACCTATTGAGTCAAGTCAACCTTTCCATCCCTGAGAAAAGGTACAGGCTGTTGCTAAAATTCAAACGCTCTATATTCCGTTACTGCTATAAACGTCCTTTGTCATCTTGTCAACTGATCATGGCTGAGAGCTAACTAGAGATTACATTTTCCTAACTGTTTCATAAGATTTTTGAATCTCCTAACTGTTAATAAGATATGTAAAAAGACATGAAGCTGTCTATGGAACAGTATCACTACAAATCAACTAGAAGCTCAAATACTGATATGCCTTTTAAAGAGGCTCCGTGTGGATGACAGGATTTGACATGGGTCTTTTGTAGTTTTGGCTTGATATTTGGACGGAGTGGAAGTGGAAAAACTACTTTATTGCAGGTGTTCTTTTGATTTGGTCTTTTCTATCCAAATTCATTGTAGCTTTTCTCTTGTCCGACCTCCAAAAGAAAAGGTACTTTGTTCAGGCTGCTTTTTATCTTTGACCTTATCCATGCAGCTGATTGCAGGGCTAAGCAAACCAACATCCGGTTCCATATATGTGCAAAGATATAGCTATGATGGTGAAAAGATCAAGTCTCCTGAATCCTTACAACCAGAAAGAGTTGGCATTGTTTTCCAATTTCCTGAGAGGTACTCATTTCTTGAATGGGGTGTTTCATGCACTGTCAGGATGTTCTTTGTGACACAAAGCGATTTTAATGACGAGGTTCATATTAAACACAATGCGTTTTCATTTGCTGTTTTTACTGAAAAGACAAAAGCTCCTCTAGTTATCAAATTTATTGCAAGTGCAGATGGTATGAATCATCAGCACTGCAATTATTTAAACATTATTTCTTACCTCTCCATAATTATAGAATTATTTATTTGCATGCATATTGGTAAAGTGAGTATTGCATTTGTTAGGTAGGTACATAAAGTTTAAACAGTTCTTTTGGGTTCCAACAGCAGTTTATTCAACTTGATTTTGTCTGTTTCACTGTTCTACAGATACTTTGTTGCGGACACTGTTCTTGATGAAGTTACATTCGGGTGGCCAAGACAAAAGGGTGGCCTACAGTTAAGAGAGCTTCTTGCTTCTAGACTTCAAAAGGCCATTACCTCGGTATGTATTCCTTAAGTGCGATTTAAACTGTTATGTAATTTTGTCGTCCAAAGGAGAAAAACTTGTCCGCGTTTCAGAAAATTATGACAGGTGTCTATGTGGTTGACAACTCCTAGGTTGGTCTAACTGGAATACCTTTGGATAAGGATCCCCACTCATTAAGCGGTGGCTACAAACGTCGACTTGCCCTTGCTATTCAATTAGTAAGGATTTCTCACCTATGAAAAGTTGGAATTGCGTGCCTGCCATTTTATGTGCATTTGTATGAACATGCATATGCCTATTTGTACGACCAAATATTGTTGCTATCTTGGTTGATCATCTGTCTATTAATATAGTTTTCTCTTTGCACAGGTTCAAAAACCAGATTTATTAATATTGGATGAGCCTCTTGCTGGTCTTGGTACGAAGAAGCTCTCAGCGATCTATTTCATTTTATTTTTTGGATTAACTTTTCATCTTTTTTCAATAGTTTTCTCTTATTAGTATTTGATTATCTATTAGTTGGTTATTGTCCCACGTACCTATGCTTTTAGATTAACAAAAGATCTGGTTTGACAGAACAAAAATAGTTGAGATTTCTAGGTTAAAGTTGAAAGGATACAGAAGGAATTGAGATGCTTGACCAAGGATTTTACATTTGTTATTTTTGAAGAACAATCCTTCTTTTCACTATGGTTATTGAAGTCTGGGTTCAGTGTTCCGTATCCTGCAGTCTCAGTAATCCGTGCTTACAAAAGTCCTAACTTGTTATATTTTGACTGAAGCACCAAGATTGTAAAATCTTAGCAAACCCTATATGCTGAGCTGTTAATAATGATAAACAAGTCAAAATAGGATGAGTAATTAGTCATGGGTTATGTTACTTGCTTTTACTTCATGAATAATGTGCTAAATTATGTTAAATCTTTCTGCCATTGAACATTAAGATTCTATGTTAGGCTGCATTATCTATTTCTCCAGAAACTAAAGGCAATCAGGGTGGGATCTCTACATCTGCTTTAGAGGAACTCTTTTGGCTTCACTTAAAAGCATTTTGTTTGCTTCTCTGTAGTAGAAGCTCGAGTTCCTTGTTAGGTTATCTGATCGTATTCTCCAAATGGTTACATCGATGTACAAAAACATTGTTGTGTTAAAACATTCTTGCTGCTATCTGTGTACTAGCCTAAAACATTCTTGCTGCTATCTGTGTACTAGCTCTCATATTTGCTCTTGCTAATATGGTTACAAGGGCTATTCTGAAATTTATCATATAGCAATTCGTTGGTATGGTTGGTACAAGCAGAGTTGACGAGCTGGCCAGATTAGATGTACCTCTGTTTTGCATATAGGCTAATGGTAGTGAGGCTAGCTTGTGATATTGAGCGGGAGGACTATTTATGGAGTGAAGCTATTCACATAAAGATTGGAAAGCAAAATTTTACTAATTTCTTTTGTTTGATATGATAGAGCTAGCCCTGGTTCTTCTTTTTTCTTTTAATGAATTATTATTAGATGGGCAGACTATGTTTGTATTTTTGGTCCCAACTTTTACTTATATTTGAGTGCCTAACCTCAGTGTCTAAAAAAGTTCATTATCTATGAGGGAAAACAGATTGGAAGGCTCGTGCAGATGTGGCGAAATTGTTAAAGCATCTAAAGAAGGAGCTAACTTTACTTGTTGTCAGCCATGACCTCAAGTAAGTTCCTGATTTGGTCCATTTGTTATTATTGTTTACTTATTTGTTGGAAATGAATCACCATGCTAGATGTCGAGCATTGTCCACTCGAGGTTTCTATTGATATCGAAAAATTTTAGTCGACACTTTCTAGTGAAGCCGTGAAGGAAGTCATTTATCCATAACTCGTGAACTCTGGAAAATTTCGCTGACTCCCCGTTTCTATTTCCTTGATAACTGAGAAATCCATTGTTTCCCACTTCGGAACTCGGTGGAGAATGGGATCTTCTCTCTACCCTTCTCCACTAGACTTGACTCATCCGTTAGAATTTGAACTTGTGCGATGCGCTTGCCATACATGCCGCATGTACTACTTTTGCCACTCCCTTTGACACATTTGGTTCTCCCATAATGATATCAAGTGTTATGATAAAGAAATTTTCATTTACTCCGTTTCTGATTGCTCATCTTGTTCACCTTCTAGGCTTCTACCATTTTTAAATGTAAAACCGCTGACTTTATATTTTACTGAAAATATAGTTTAGACTTTATATGCGTATTTCTATTTTCTGTATGACAAGCAGCCAAACAACAGATGCTCCCAGGGGTTAGCTCAATTGGCAATGGTCGAGGAATTTGTGTCTTAGGTCACATGTTCGAGCACTACGCCAAGCAAACAAAGTTTAGTATTGCAATGGAGAAGGGTAGAGGGGCGGGCACATCAGCCCCGAGTTCCGAAGGCAGCAGTTGGCCCAAAGGGTTGGCTTCAGATGGATTTCTCGGTCATCAGAAAAAGAAAAAAGAAAAAAAAAAAAAACAGCCGAACAACAGATTAATTGTTCAGATGTTGAAAGCATAAACATAGAGTCTATCAAACTTATAATTGTTTGCAATAAGAGGTGAAAACTTATCAAAGGAAAAAGGGAAAACCGACACAATCAATTTGAAATAGAAGTGATGGACAATTTAAGGACAGCATTTACACTTTGCACAATCGGCAATTTCTAAGTAAAAGATCAATCTAACAATTGTTGCCTCAATCCCGAAGCTAGTTGGCCGTCTATTCACTGCTATCCCTGAAGGATATGAAAAACTAGTGGTGGCACTATCCTCCATGGGTGAGGTAGAAGTTAGAACTGCATGCAACTGTCAACTTGAGCATAGTCAAACGATGCATTTAATTGGAAGACAATAAATCATCATTTTGTTTCTGGTATTCTTATTTGCTTAGCAATTCATTCTGATTCTTGATTGATAATTAACTAATCCATAGCTGGCAGTGAAAATGAGATAACTGTACCTTGTTTTCTTAATGTATTAAATATTTGGTTCCTTCTCTAATAGCCAGAGTGATGGTAATCTATAGGGAGTTGGCATCTTTGGTAGATCAATCTTGGAGGATGGAAATGGGAGGAGCACTTAAAAGAGAGCCACTACCTATTTAATACCTGGGATTTATAATGTTCCCAACAATCATTTTCTGATGCAATCTATGAGGTATGACTGTATTTGGCCTCTTTATCTTCATGCTTTTTCAGTTATGGCTGATCTTCGTTTCACTGGGAAAAATGATAAGAGTTTAGGAGTAGTGATAAAGCTACAAGATAAAAATTGACATGGTGAATTAGTGTTGAAACAAGAGTGAAAACTCTGATTTTTCATTTTAATGATCCTAGTAACCGTTTTTTCATAATCCGAAGCAAATTTAGTCGCGGTGCTCGCAAACTGTCCTAAATAACTCAGATATTTAAAAAGAAGAAAAAAGAATATTATACATAATAGGGATGCCTTTCAAGTTTTAACTATATGATTATATTTGACTATATACTGAGCAAACCCTTTAATGAGCTTAATTTTTAAACCACATCTTTGATAGATAGTTTTTTTATACCTTCAACTTATTAAAAAAAAAAAAAAAAAAAACCTTTTAATTACCTTGCATAGATACCAACCCGTGGAAGTTTCCTCTTGCTTGAGACAGACTCTACGACATCAGCGTTAGGAGCTCTATGATTTGGCTGGACGGTCTTCAACATCTTCTTCATGAAATGTGTTCCATATCTTCCATTGGCCTGTTTATTCCCTTTCCCATATTTTGCTGGATATAGACTTGGACTGTGCGTTCTTTATAAGGAGCTCTCCTGGTGACCCTTTTTGTTTCTTTCTGTCTCTTGACGTTCAACTGAAGAACCGAAAAGATATTTCTGGTGTGGGCATTCTACCATACTGACAAGGCTTTCAGCAACTCCTCTTTTAATCTGTTTGCCATTCATAATGCTTGCATGGCTGCTTCTGTCTGATGACCTTCATTCACTAAAGCTTCAGTAAACTATTCTAGCTTGTCGTCATATAAGCTTAAGTTCTCTCTCTGTTATGTCGTTTCACAATCAATTACATGCTCAATAGGCATAGGAATTGTTGGTATCGGAGGATCGGTTTTATTTTTTGAGAACCAATAGTGCCAATTGTGAGAAAGTCATGGAAGAATTCAATCAGATGGTTCTTCCTGGACCATCTCCACTTTGTTATTTTTAACTTGTTCTGATACACTCTTTGTGGCTACTTTGTGGTTGTGAAGTAGTAGGTTGGCTATACATTGTATTCTTGCTCTTCAAACAATTTCTGAGTTGAGAAGGAAGTGTGGGAGTTTCCGAATGTAGAAAGCATAACTGTGAGCTTACCTTTTCAGTAGTTTGAGAGTGAAGTCAATTGTGAACTGCTATACATAAGCTGGTGAGGAGTTGTCAATCATTCTCAAGGTAGAATTTAAAGGCAATTTGCACCAAACAAAAGTGTTCTCATGACCAGTGCCTTAAAGTTAATTAGGGACAATTCTTTAATTTTAAAAAGCCCCGTTTTCCTTTCCAGCCAATTTGCATAAAAAAGCAAGGAGATCAGTGCAGTGGTACTATTTTGAAAAGCTTCCCATAGGTAACAAGTCAAAATTCATTAGCTAATGTTGGAAAAAGTCTGTCCGTGATGGAATAGGTGTGATACTGACAGAAGTTGGTGATATGAGAAACAAATGTATAACTATATGCCGGAAAATGGTTGATGAGTTTTATGAATCCTATACACTTCTCAAATTAGAAGAACTAATGGCAGAAGTCATGCAAAGGTTTCACCAAGGAATCCTCCAATTGGACGATTAAAATTGATTACAATCCTCCAGTTGGACGATTAAAATTGATTACGAGGATCTGACCACATTAGAAACTGTCAATCCTCAAGATTTTTGAGACACATTGATGGCCAAAACCACCAAAATTTTGACTTAAACATGCTTTGTAGCAGTGATATATTTTTTTTCTTTTTCTCTTTCTTTGGTAATTATACCAGCAATGCGATGAGTGTTGTGACAATAGATTCAAAAGTTAATGAAAAGTTATGGACTCTCATGAGATGAAATATGGAACAAATTTGACAAACTTTGAGATATGTATACACTCACTCTCTCTCTCTCTCACACACACACACGCACAGTCATCAATAAATTTTTGTTCAATGGTTTAGAATGCAGCCTTGTTATGTGTTAATCGAATTATCCTTTGTGATTATCCTTCTTGACCAAGAAGGTATTTATCATTTTGTTTAGACATTCCGAGTCTAATACTGACTACACTTCTTGTTGCATATTTCTAGTTCTTTATTTATGTCTTTTCTTCGCTTTTCCGTTAGTTGATTCTGACAATCAACTTTGACACTTAATAATTACTTGCAGGTTTTTATAATTACTTGCAGGTTTTTATGAGAAACGATTGCATATTATTCTTGGAGAGTGCTCAAGGTTATTGTTTTACTTCAATCCCTTGACTATTGAGGTCTTAACATTTCATGTAACCTCTGAATGTAATCACTACTTTCTGTAATGAGTTTTGTGATAGTTTCTTTAGCACTTAATTTGTCCTTTAAATTTCAATTAACATGTGAATGTAGTTACTGGCTTTTGTAACTGAGTTTGATGGGTTTGCAGCATTTATTTTGTCCTAGTCTCTTACCAAAAGTTTTAAGTGTCGATTGGAATTTTGTTCAGTATGTATTATTGGAATCCGCGACTTAAGTAGTACAAAAAATAAAAAGTTGAACCAAACTAGTGCAAAAAAAAAAAAATGACATTAGTAGTATTCACGCACGAAATTCGTGCGTGAAAGGACCAAACTGCAAAAATACAGTTTGAGCCTTTCACGCACGAATTTTGTGCGTGAATGGTGTGAACTGGTTTTTTTTTTTTGCGTTACCTTTCCAATCACGTTTTTTTCCATACTTTGGGCAAAGATTAGTCATATTTCAAAATTCCAAAATATCAATATTTTATATAAAACTTAATATCTTTTTTTTGCGTACAATAATGTCGGCTCATTACATCAAGTCCACCTAAATGTTTGGATTCGTTTTAGGGGTTCTACAATAATATTTATAGGGTTTTGATTTAAGTGTTTTAATAATAATTCATCCAATACGAGAGGTTTATACTAATTAAAAAATAATTCATTTCATTTAATTACAATACTAATTCAAAGCAATACAATAATAAATTACAATAACAATACAATCTTCAAGTTCTGTATTTTACTTCGACATTGTCTACCACGGCCTTTTGTCATGGCCATATTGCTTGCACATGTAGCACTTTCTTTCACTAACATCCATTTGATCTACGACTCCGTGAGTTAATGCCCAATTTTCTAATGTAATCCTATAAAACGGCTGCGTTGGCCAATATTCATTACTAATTGGCTAATATGCTCTAAGGTAACTTTGGTATTCCCCCGCCACATAATTTGTTACCGTTTTTCTCATTCTCTCGAAGCACTTGGCTTTTTGTTACCACAAGTCATGTTCTTGTTGCACATGCACGTTTCCACCCTTACCGTTATAATAACCCGTCCTAACTTCATACACATGTTGAATCGGGTCATATCAGTCATTTGGTGACGCTCACATTTTTGTCTATAATGCTCCATAGTTTTGAAGGCTTTGGCATCCATGTCCCGCCGTCGGCTAATATCGCTCCGAATAACAAATCGCTCCACCACCTGCTTGAAAGTCATTCTCACCATTGCGGTAACGTAGTCCTCGAGCAGCATTTCAGCAAGCCATTGAAAGACTTGAAAGTCGTTTTGTTGTGAGCATGCCCCATCTTTTTCCTCCATCAGCATGAAGCGTCCATTTTTCAACATCGAGCTTCATCAACCAAACGTATGCGGATTCACTCACTGACCTGATTAGATCCATTTTGGCAGCCCATTTTCGTTGTTGATGCTCCATCGCAGCTCTCCACATCAATTTGTTTAGAGTGCCATTGTGAAACGTTGATTGCAAATTCGTCAAGTAAACAATTTAAACAAAGATTCGCATTATCCATATTATGCAATATGCCTTTATGGCCGAATACGTACGATCCTTAATAACATGGGGGTCAAAAAGATCCATGTGTCGTTGCTCTCGTTAGCGGCAATTGCGAAAGCAAAGGAAATATTTTTTGGCATCCATTCCTATTGCAATTAGAGCTTGATGTCGTAGGCCATATACATGCGTACCATCTATGGATATCATGGTCGGAGAGCAAAACCATCAATGCATGGTTTGAATGTCCAAAATACGAAGTTGAAGATTTTACCCTCTATAAGTATATATAATTAAAATGTTGTGAGCCGCTATACCTTGGGCAAACATCGAAAAGAAATAAGCCAATTTCCAAAGACCATCTCAAAAGCAGTCCGCCCCCGAGAAATCTTATAGTTTTACTATATACGGCTTGAACGTTTCGAATACAATCTTTTAATGGGGAACCCGCACAAAGTTTAAACAAACAACATTTAGTAATAATCTTTCAATCGATAGCAAGACATATAATGTACTAGTAGGATAATCTTTTCAATTAATTACTTCTAAAGGTCTCAACGATCTTATTTTTTAATAAGTCAAATTAAGTATTTTTTGTTCTTATGGTTTACTTTTATGCCCGGGAAAATACCGATTATTTTTTTGAGCTTATTTTTAAGCACAAAATTTTAAGCACAAAAACACTCAAAAGCCGAAAATTTAAGTTACCAAACACTAAGCAACTTATAAGCCAATCCAAACGGGCTCATAGTCAATTAAAAAAAAATTTATCAGTCGTCGTTTTAAAAAAATATATTTTGTGTATAATTACACACACTTAAATATACAACCTGAAGGAGCGAGCCTAGAACATCTTATATTTCTAAGACTCATCCTATGGTATACTGCATGGCCCCGAATATGATGAGCTAGACGCCTAATCCGACCGTTCACATCGCATAAAGGGTCGAATAACAAGCCACTGGAGACGGCTGACCATCCGTAGTTAGCTGGAATCAACTCATCCCGGAAGGCGCACGCAGGCCCTCAATATACAACGGGTGTCCATCAACCCGTTTTTCATGACACTGGCCGCCACCTCTCGAACCCGACCAACTTCGATGCACGACTCCCACGAGGATGGGGGGCGATTCGAGACTCGGGCCAGGGATGTCTACAACCTTGGGCCGGATAAGAAGAACCCGTCGAACCCGCACTGGTGATCCATCTATTTTACGCATTTTAAATAAATCATTAACAAGTAGTATTAGTATTAGTTATGTAATCTTTTATCGAAAATTTTATTAAAGATCTATTTTTACGATTTTAAATAAATCATTAACAAGTAATATTATTATATAATCTTTTATAGAAAATTATATTAAGGGTTTTTCAATCCTAAGCTACTTCATTTCTTCGCTAAAATATAAAGATATTAATTAACAATTAGTTAGCATACAATTAGTATAAATAATTAATAAATAAACAAATATCTTATTATCATATATTTAATAAATAAACTTTTCATTTAAATTATTATCGTATATTTAACAAATAAACAATTAATTAACTAATGAAACAATTAAGAAATTATAAATTTTTACAAAAACAAAATGTAAATAGCAGTCTAACAATTAATAAATACTTAAGTCGCTAATCCAATAATTAACAAATACTTTAATTAACTAATTAACAATGATAAACAAATTAAAAAAAAAAATGAAAAAAATGGCATTTGAGAAAAAAACGTAAAAAAAGAAGCAAAACGAGTAATCCAATTACAAATATACAATGACCATGCTTTAATAATATATTTAACAATGTAATAGAAAATTCGTAGTGAAATACAAGCTTTTTTTTGAGTTTTTGAAATGTAGTTTACGCCGCTACTTTCAACCTAGAAACTTGTTCCTACACTTCAATATACCAAGAATATTGAGTTTTGAGAAAAATAACACGAAATTATGTGTTTACCAAAATTTAATGTACAAAAATAATTTTCGCATAGTTTTACGCAAAATTATTAAAATTATGCAACTTTTATTTTTTGTGCTATAATGTTGGGGAAAAAGTGAAAAGTTTCCAATTTAATATTTAGACATTTCAATTAATTACTTCTAGGTCCCAAATTTACTTTTTATTACTACTATATATTACTATTATGTATAAGGAACTACAAAAGGGCTTTTGTAGTCCTCACAAAACTTTTTTAAAAAATGTCAAACTTTTCAATTAATTACTTCTAGATCCTGATCTTATTTTTTAACGTCAAATTAATTTTTGTTCTTAACTAAAATTAACATCTTTTTATCTATTTTCTATCACAAATTCGCATGAGTTTGATGTGGGCCCAATGGGAAGCGCTCCTTATCAAGAATTTTTTCATACTCAAAGTTGAATCCGAGACCTACCGATTATATATTGGATAGTCCTCACAAAACTTTTCAAAAAAATGTCAAACTTTTCAATTAATTACTTCTGATCTTATTTTTTTAAAATCAAATTTATTTTTGTTCTTATGTTCTTTTTAAAAGCTACCGAACATCGTATTTGTCTTAAAAGTTCATTTTTATTTTCCTTGTATATTGAATTATTAACCTAAAAATAGTCATTTCTTCGAGATATTCTTGCTTCTTGTTGTTAAATAACTTAAAAAAACTTTATATTTGTATTATGACATTTGAGAATTCGAAATTCTCATATATTTTATATTTATACTTTAATGAGCTCATATGTGTTTACCAAGATTTAAAAAATAATTGAAGTAAATAATTTTAATCAATAATGTTGAAAATGAAGACAATATTAAGATATTAAAAATATCTTGAGTGAAATGAAAATTTTGCTTTTATATATTGAATATATACTTATTTGATTTGTCTTAAAAGTTCATTTTGTAATTATTACCAACTTAAAAATAAATTATATTTCTTTAATTAAAATAATTTCATCAAAATGAAAGTTAAGATATTAAAGGAGTTGAAAATTTTGCTTTTATATATTGAAAATATACTTATTTGAAGTTTAATTATTACCAACATAAATTATATTTATTTAATTAAAATATTACTTTTTATGGGCCTCGTGAGACTAGTGTATGTTACACCCCGTGAATTTCTGCGTCGATTGTGTCATAAGTAAACTAATGTAAGCTAGGAGAGGTTGTGGGACCCTTATAAGGTTAAGGAATACTTTTAACAAGTTTTAAGTAAGTGTCTAAAGGTTTCGGGATCAAGCAAATTGAAGAAAGTAAGTTTGTCGAAAATTTGGAAAAATTTGGCAGGATTTTGGACAGAAATTTTGAGTCAAATTTATCCTAGTATATCAGGAGTTTTGAAGTGAAACAAAATCCTAAATTGAAGTTCAGGAAGTCTAGTTTCCAACACAACAAACCGTTTGTCAAAACGACATCGGAGTAGAGAGTTATGGCCATTTTAAGATAAGCTTCCAAGCCGCCAAATGGCTCCCCCGCGGGCCCCACTTGGGAGGTCGGTGGAACCGACTTGCCTAGGGTATAAATACCCTATTATTCTCCTTTTTTCATCATTTACACTTCTTGTGAGCTCTAGAAAGCTCCATACACTTCTCTTAAACACTTATAGCCCTTAAATCAAGAATCCGATAAGATTACACCAAACTAGTTCTTGAAAAGTGATTGTTCTTGCTTCTACTTGATGTTGTGGTGAGTTTGGTCTTGAAGAAAGTTGGTGTGGCTAGAGTTCTTCAAATATAAGGTATGTTCTTCATCCTATCTCTTATGTTGAGTTGATTTGAAGGTTTAACAAGTCTTAAAAGTGAAAATAGTTATGGAGGAAAGGTCGCCAAGTGTCATGTGTTGTAGTTGTTGAGTATATGGACTTTTGAGCATGTTGTGGCTGTGTTGTTGGGTGATTTCCATGTATATGGATGGTATCTAATGTTGTTGGTGTGTTGATGAGATTATGTCTTAATCGTGGGAAAGAAAGGAAGTGTATATTGTTATTATATGTTGATAAACATCGTGTGGGATGTTTTATGAAATATTTTGGTATGGATTATGATATTGTTGGCGTTAGTGTTGTTGTTGTTGTGTTGGTTATTGGTATTGTGATTTAGGGATAGGGATATAAACAGGGGAGATCCCGAATTTTGGATTTTAAGGGATTTAATTTGAAGGCTTAAACAAGAAGCATATGACGATAAACCTAACAATAGTATATTTGGGGTTTTATATATAGATTACGAGATACGAATGATCTTAAGAGATCGTAAGACGGAAGTAAGTTGGAAAGTCGAGCTGTATGTTAAGGCTGTCCTTTCTATTCTTTTGGCATGATCACTTATCTTATGAACGAATCGCAGTAAGCAGCGAGTTCCAAAGACTCTACTCACTAGATGGTATAGGATTTAGCGTATCCTTGACCTCTTAAGTCCCGAAGAGGCATCCATAAGTTGTGCGTTTTCATAATGATGTCTAAATCCTGAAGGGGACATTCATAAGGCTTCTTTATTCATATGCATTTCATATTTGATTTTTAAGTCTCGAAGGAGACAAATGAAAAAGGGGAAGAAGTTCCTGTTTTGAACTAAAGGTTGCTCCGAAGGGAGTCTTTTGATGTTTTACAAAGATTATCATGCATTTGCACACTTATATATATATGACATGATTTAATGAGGAAAGGGAAAAGGGCTATAGCGTTATATACGCAAACCACCTGATCAGCTGGTATATATAGATACACACACACACTCATGATGCATTAAAAGTTCATATGCACATACATGATTATGAGTGTTGGTTACAGGTACAGATTGAGTCTGTTACTCTTTTATCATTCATTAGTCGAGATATATATTGTTTCGGATTAACGCCCTTACATACTCGGTACATTATTCGTACCGACGTCCCTTTGCTCCTGGCGGCCGTGTTTCATGCCACACAAAAGTGCGAACGCTTAGTAGAGGACACTTGCCATAGGGTGTTCTCTTAGGCACACCGGATTGGTGAAATCCATTTCTATTCGGAGTGTTGCCGAGTCAGAGTACTTATGCATGTCCTCGAGTCAGATGCATTACGGGTATGTTGGGGCCCTGTCTCAACTTGTGTTATGGTAACTTGGTCCTTGTTAGAAGCTTTTGCAGACAGGTGTCACGTGGATAGTGCGTCGAGATGTCGGCGTTGTTAATAATACAAACCCTGAGAGGTCGATGTGTTCATATGCATTGATTTAAAGATTTTATTATGACTAAAGGTTTTCTTTGAATTAATAAGGGAGAAGTCCCCGACATGATAAAAGAGTTACGTTAAAAAAAGTTTCATGTTTTACTCGACGGAAGCGTCATTTCATAATTTAAAGGTTCACGAAAAAGGGCGTGACTTATGGATAGAACGGTAGTATGGCACTCGGTAGGGGTGGTCTTGGGTGTCGATGCGCCTCCGGTTTGGGTCGTGATGATATATATAGGGACAATCAAGGAGTATTTGTAGTCCTCACAAATTTTTTTTCAATGTCAAACTTTTCAATTAATTATTTCTAGGTCCCAAATTTACTTTTTAAGGTCAAATTTACTTTTAATTTTTCTTGTCTACTTTTCATTACTTTACTTTACTACTATATATAAGGAAAAATACCCATTTTTTGTAGTCATAAGGAATGACAAGTAAGTATTTGTAGTCCTGCAATAAGTTTCCAATTTAATATCAAACTTTTCAATTAATTATTATAGATCCCAAA
>NC_081343.1:42494531-42551268 GCF_029784015.1 Lycium ferocissimum
TGATATAATTCTCTCTCTCTTGTTCTCCCATGGTCATATGGAAGAGGAAGGTTATTGCGAGAATGAATATTGAATTGCAATTCCTAGTATGAATCTATGGAACCTATGATTGCGGTGATTATTGAGGTTGATTCCATGCGAGGCATGCATCCCATATTCTATGTGCTATGTGATGTAATTATCACCTAGTTGTATCTTTATCACATACTAGCTCCTCCACCTTATGAAAGGGAAGGGTAATATTGATGATTGAGCCGGGCAATAATATGACTTGTACTTGTTTATTGCATATTGGTGATATAATTGAGACTGATATCATGCATGACATGCTTTCATATTACTCTTATGTTGTTATAATGGTGAGGGAGAGTGATTGAGAGACTCAGGGTTTTGCGGAGATTGAGAGTGACGAGAGAGACTCCGAGGTTTCGGAGATTGTGAGTGTTTGTTGCCCGAGGTTTCTTGCGGGAACGATGGAGTGTCCGATGCCCGAGGTCTTTGCCGGGATCGTGAGAGTGTGCTCGTGATCCGAGGTTATATTCGGAGCGAGTGGTACATGGACTTCGCGGGTCCCCCATGGGTCATGACTATGAGGCATTGCCATAGCATGTGTGTACGGGGTGGAGTGTGAGAGGTGACTCTTGCATTGCATAACATTTACATAGCACGACATTGCATTGCATTGCATAACACTCATTTGAATGGTCATTCATGTCATTGCATGGCACATTCTACGATTGATTCTTGATTTGTGAATTCTTGAGTTGTTGTTTGTGAGTATTTATTTTAAAGGTTGGATGGAATCGAGGTTTATAGAATTCTCCCTAGGCTTATAATGCGAGATATTGAGATCCCCGTGACTATCGTTAATGCAAGACTTTCTCATGTGCTAGATGTGTACTTGTGTTTGATTACTTATCTACTTACTTGTTAGTTGCTTCTGCTTGTTTATATGCGTGAACTAACCATTGTCGGCCTATGATACCTACGAGCCTAGTGTTGTGCTCATACTACTCTTGCTACACTCATGCAGTGTAGAGTTATTTTCGAGTGATGTTCGGAGTCTCACGACCGTTTCGAGGCATTCGTCAAAAGACGTTTGGGTGAGCTATTGCAACCCGTGAGTCTCTCCTTAGATTTGTTGTTCTCTATCCTTAACGAAGTCGTATCCGGTTTGAGTACATTATCTATTCAAATTGTAAACTTCTTAGAAGCTCTTGTATGAGTCTAGACCAGATTTTGGGAATTTCTTATAATAATAGTATTTATTCCGCATGTTGTATCAAATTAAGGTAGTTATACGAAGGGTTCGCCCACGGGGAAGGTTAGTGTGGGTGCCCGCATGATCCATGATTTGGGTCGTGACACCAGCATTTTCAGTTCAATCAAATCAGCTACGATGTGTCGACCGCACACTACAATTATACAATTTTTATACACTTGTCTGGCTAATACTGGGTCACCCACTGGGGTGGACACTTCAAAAGGTTTGATTGGCTCGGGTGTTATCCCGATACGACCAGCAATGTACGGAGTAATATATGACAAGGTAGAGCCCGGATCAATTAATGCATAAACATCATAAGAAGATACTGTCAATATACATGTCACGACGTCGGGAGAGGTCTCCAGATCTTGCCGTCCGGTCAATGCATAAATACGGTTCTGGGGACCGCTCGAACTAGAGGCTCATCCTCCGCCTCTGCCATGGCCCACTGAAACCTGGGAGGCCTGTCCTACGGGATGTACGGACGACGATGAACCCGCTGCTGAACCTGTAGGCTGGGCCTCATCTCGGCCGCTCCTCACTTGACAATCGCGCATAATGTGGCCAACTTGACCACAGGTATAACAAGCATCTGAGCCTCGGCGACAACGGCCGGATGTAACTTGCCGCCGCGGCGCACCGTGGTACGGCGATCGCTTCGACTAGAATCGCCGCGATCTCGGGACCACGAAGCTCCTGAGCCCTGACTCGGCCCAGAATAAGTAGGACGATCATACTTTCGGCCCGCAAATCGAGGAGGTGCACTAGATGTAGACTGGCTAGAATGTTTGAAATACTGCTGCCCCTGGCCTCCTCTGTACTCACTGCTAGCACCTGCTGACCTAGTCCTCTTACCGTGTCCCCTGTCCATAACTCGATCTCCCCTCGGCGGCTGCTGTTGTTCTTCCAGGTTCTGAGCATGCGCTTGAATGCGCGAAATATCCATCCCTTCTAATAACGAGGCTGTCAAACAATCCTTGAATAAATGTGGCCCCAAGCCTCTCACAAATCGGTGTACCCGGTCTCCCATGTCTGCTACTATAGCCGGAGCATATCTAGCCAATGAATTGAATGGGAGACTATATTCCCAGGCACTCATGTGTCCTTTCTTGAGATTCAGGAATCTATCGACGCGAGCCCGACAGACCTCCGGTGGCAAGTAATGCCGAATAAAAGCATCAACGAACTCTTGCCATTTTGGGGGAGGTGCATTTTCCCCTCTTGAAGAAATCTAGTTATTATACCATAAAACCGCTACGTCCCGGAGTCTATACAAAGCCAACTCCACGAACTCAGTATCAGAAGCATGGATAATCCTCAATGTCCTCAAAACCTCATCAGTAAAGCCCTGCGGGTCTTCATCTGGTTTCGACCCGAAGAATTCTGGAGGATTTAAACTTATAAAATCACGGGCCCGGGCACTAATCGCCCTATCACTTGAACCCGTATTCTGCCGGCCGAGCTTCGAGCGATAACTAAACTGAGTCGACGGCGACGCATCCGCTTAATCCCCGATGCGGAGCAACGGGGGGGGAGGAGGGGGCCCTCTCATACTTCTCTGCGCTAGAGGAATAGGAGTGGGAGCAGTATGCGAGGGAGTGGCACTCTCCGCCTCGCCATGTCCCGACTCAGCTGGAGGCTCTCGACTGGTGCCTTCCCCGGCGGCATCTAATATGGTGCGGATTTTCTTCCTTCTCGTCGGCATCGCTGAAATGATAACGCACAGTTAGAACAAGGGAAACCTTACATTATGGCTCTATTGCACGATCTATGGAAAGAAAGACGGTCATTATTCCTAAATGCCCCGCAGCCTCTCGTTTATAAGTGTGGCGCGCTTCACACCCATAAACAAGACTCTGGACACGGCTCGTACACATCCGAGGACGGCCTTGCTGCGATACCACTTTTGTCATGACCCGTCTAGAGGGTCGCGACGGGTACCCGGAGCTAGATACCGAGCACCATACATCATACCGTCATCGTCTTAACCTGTATTCATATAAGCTTCATAGACATGTACACATATACAAGCATTCATGACAGCAAAAGAATAGTGTACAGAAGATACATCGAGGGCGCATGATAACTGCTACCCACATGCAAGTATCTACGAGCCTCTAACTGAAACTATGAAGTCATGACGATGGGACAGGACCCCATCATATCCAAATAAGTACACAAAAGAATATGTCAAAAACGGCACCTCCGGTCTATGGAAGTGCTCTGGTGCAAGCTGATCTGACTCCTAGGAGGCTGGGTCGTCTCCCTGTCTACCTGTGGGCATGAGCACAGCATCCAAAAGAAAAGGATGTCAGTACTAACAACGTACTGAGTATGTAAGGCATATATCATAAAGAAATAAAAGATCAGGAAGACAATACAAAGATAAACAGATAGCTGGTAACTGCTTGCCCCTTAAGGCGGAACCATGCATGCATACGCGTAACGTATCATATTATATATTGCTGCGGAACGTGCAGCCCGATCCATATATTGCCGTGGAACGTACGGCCCGATCCATTATCCATATAGCCCGCGTCCGGGCATCCCGCGTCCGGGATAATATCATCATATGCCAGCTGATCAGGAGGCTATGCATCTATAGCATATATATAATATACGTAGCATGCATGAGAGCCCAAATAAAAGTGCGCTCCCTCGGAGTGACATAAGGTCGTAAACCTCCGAGTGCATTATGACATTATCATTAGATCGTGTCTGGGGATCCATGACGTAACCTACGGCCATATGTAATATAGCTCAGACCTAAGCCGAAGCCATATGCTGTATAGCCTGGGGCCATATGTAATATAGCTCACTTAGACACGAGCAGTGGCCATATGCTTTATAGCCCACTCAGTCACGTCAAGAACCATTCAGAATGTTAAGCTCGAAAATCTTTCAGATTGGAGTCATCGTAAGAGTCTTCAGGAACTATAAACTTTTAGCATTTCTGGGAGTAAAAATGTAGAGAATGACATATATGAAACCAACATATGGGGGTCATGCCTTTGAAAGAAGAAAAGGATAGCCTCACATACCTTTGTACCTCCTTAACGACGTCGACTAGAACTCCCCTTCCGACTTTCAATTCTACATATAAGAGGGTTCGTACGAAAGTTAGATTGTTGAGGGCATACTTACGTTTAAACTAAAGCGACTAAGGCTTACGAAATTTGGGCAGCATTTCGTTTGTTTCGACAACTTTTCCTCATATAACCAAACAGCTCCCAAACAACACAACAACATCCATAATATCATAATACGCCAATTTCCTACAGGTTAAACATTATTCAACTTCTAAACTCATTTCCGGAATCCTCCATAACCATGACTAGAATATAACTTCATACTGCGTTATATTTCGAGTCCTTTGACTACTTAACATTCTTACTAACATGAAATAATTGTAATACTCACCTTGATTACGTAACGATGATCTTTTGGGACAGAAATACTCCACTTGGAAAGAATTTCACTTGACTACCAAGGAGATTTCCGACTTCTATCAACCTTTCGGAAGCATTTGCACCCTTGATTCTACTAACTTTGATGTTTAATCTTTGTTTCCCCTTCTTGAATATGTGTTAATGTGTTAGGGAGAGGTTTCTAGAGGTTTTTGGAAGTTTGGAGAGATGAAGAATGAGAAAAAGGAGAGGAAACCGTGTATAAATGGAAATAAAACTCGGACCCGACCCGAATTATATGGTCCACTATACGGACCGTATAATTTATACGGTTCGTACATTGGACCGTATGTTTCCTCCGATTTCCACCCTTCAATCGGAAGGGTTCTACGGCCAAGTATACGGGCCGTATAAAATATACGGTCCGTATATTGGACCGTATAATCCCCAGTTTTTCCGATTTCATTCTCGTCGCTTCGTTTGATCTCGAATCCTTATGGAACCTTCTTGGTACTTGTGCAACACCTCCTTAATGATCTAATGGACATTATAGCTCATCCTTAGATCCTTGCTAAACATTCCTTAGCTCGACGCCCATGAAATCCTTCCCAAACGTAACTTATACTTCACTTTCACGACCAGCCTAGTTTCGCCAAGTCCGATAATCTAGGAATCTTATCGTATATACATTAAGGTTGCCAATCACCCTTTTGTAGTCGTGAAGGTCTCATGTCCGCCTTGACCGACGTTAGTCCATTCACGACACAACGTCCCGAAATTACCGAGGTATAACAAAGAATTATCCAACCCATAATCTTGAGTTAGCTGCAGTGATCCATGCTTTGAAAATATGGAGGCACTACTTATACGGTGTCCACATTGATATCTATACCGACCATAAGAGCCTCCAAAGACATCTTTAAGCAGAAGGACTTGAACTTACGTCAGAGATGGCTAGAGTTGCTAAAAGATTATGATGTTGATATTCTGTACCATCCTGGGAAGGCCAATGTAGTAACCGGTCCCCTAAATCCATGGGTAGCCTATCATATTTGTAGCTAGAAAAGAGAGAGTCAGTCCGTGAAGTTCGTCAGTTAGCTAGCCTTGGAGTTCGGTTGATAGACTCAGGTGATACAGGAGTTACCGTCCAGATACAGCGATGTCATCTTTGGTAGCTGAGATAAAGGAGCGTCAGTACGAAGACCCAATTTTAGTTCATTATCGAGATACGGCTCCTCAGAAAGAAAAGACACCTTTTTTGATTATAAGGGATGGAGTCCTCAGGTATCGAGATAGATTGTGTGTTCCCAATATTGCAGGACTTCGTCGGCAGGTTATGAGGGAAGCCCACTATTCTCGCTATTCCATTCATTTGGGCACAATAAAAATGTACCATGCTATCAATGAGGTGTATTGGTGGGATGGTATGAAGAAGGACATAGCAGAGTTTGTCGCACAGTGTCCAAATTGTCAGCAAGTTAAGATAGAGCACCAGAAGCCCGGAGGTTTATTGCTGGCTATTGAGATTCTGACATGGAAATAAGAGGTAATTAATGTGGATTTCATTACAGGTTTGCCCCGTACTCAGCGGAAGTATGATTCAATATGGGTCATAGTTGATAGGCTTACAAAGTCCGCCCACTTTTTGCCTATCAGAACTACTTATTCAGCTGAAGATAATGCGAAGCTCTACCTTACAGAGATTGTGCGACTTCATGGGGTTCCTACAGCCATTATTTCAGATAGAGGGACGCAGTTCACAGCTAACTTCTGGAGATCTTTTCAGAACGGATTGGGGACTCAGGTGAGTCTTAGTACTACATTTTATTCACAAACAGATGGACAAGTTGAGCGTACTATACAGACACTTGAGGATATGCTGAGAGCTTGTGTAATTGACTTCCGAGGTAGCTAGGATGATCACTTGCCTCTTATTGAGTTTGCATATAACAACAGTTACCATTCCAGTATTCAGATGGCTCCTTATGAAGCTTTATATGGGCGGAGATGTAGATCACCCATAGGATGGTTTGATGTTGGAGAGAATCAGCTAGTAGGCCCAGATTTAATACAGTAAGCGGTTGATAAGTTGAAGGTAATTCAAGAAAGGTTACTAGCGGCACAGAGTCGACAAAAATCCTATACAGATAATCAGCGACGCAGGTTAGAGTTTGAGGTAGGCGATTTGGTCTTTCTAAATATCTTACCTATAAAAGGAGTGATACGATTTGGCAAGAAGGGTAAGTTAAGCCCTCGATACATTGGTCCATATAGAATCATTCGTACAGTGGTAAGGTAGCATATAAGTTAGAGCTACCTTCTGATCTGGAGTCTGTACATCTGGTGTTCCATGTATCCAGGCTCCGTAAGTGTATAGGAGATCCCTCGAGAATTGTACCGGTAGATGATATCCAGGTGACTGAGCAGTTATCATACGAGGAAACCCTAGTGGCTATATTGGATAGACAGGTTCGTCGATTGCAAACTAAGGATGTGGCTTCCGTTAAAGTGCTTTGGAGGAATAATAATGTTGAAGAAATGACTTGGGACGCTGAAAAGAAGATGAAGACTAGGTACCCGTACTTGTTTCCGTTGTCCCTGGAGGCTCAGTTTGAGGCATCATCAACCCCAGGTATTGGTTTTATGTATAGTTATTATGATTGGTCGTGTGAGGCCATAATGTTGTGTATTTTAGCATATGGCCCTGTGTGGCATTGTATTGGGTTGCTGTGTACATGTTGGATTGGTATACTTATAAGAGAGACTCTACCGAAATTTCTATAACTCATGACTTGTATGAATATTCGAGGACGAATGTTTTCTAAGGGGGGAGAATGTTACGCCTCTCATTTTCGTCGTAAGAAAGTTTATGGTTTCCTAGTTGTGTATGCCCTTAGTTCGGAGATTCGTATCCGAGTTTACGAGATATTAAGTGCCTTACCTCGCGTATACCGAAGTACAAGTATGTGTTCCTTGCAATAAGATAGGGGATGTTTTGGGAGGTGATTTGGAAGGGATTTGATTATATTTTGGTATGTAAGTATTGATGTTGTTGTGGTTGGTATCGTTGTCGATGTTTGGGTTGAATTAGGATTAAGGGGTTGTTAAGGTTACAAAGGAAATGCTGTCCGAAATTCGTCAAGTTCCTTTCGTACTTGAATTGGATAGTAGGTGATGTAAATGGTCTAATTGTGGCTTATGTTATCTTGATTGTAGAATTACGAGTTCGAAAAGTAGATGTTGGACGGTTGGATACGCTCCAAGGTATGTTAAGGCTGTCCCTTTTATTCTTTTGGCATGATATTTATCATACAAATGAAAGAAGCAAGCGGCGAGTTCCAAAGACTCTACTCCTAGATGGTATAGGGTTCATTGTATCTTTGGTTTCACATTGTTTCATATCTTTAGCTTCCACAGATCTTATATTGCCCAGAGGAGTCCAGAGTATCCTTTTACGAGTCCTTCATGCATTATATATGTATGTACAACTATTTTCTTACACCGCGCTGCGCTATAGTCGGTCGGGCAGGCAAGTAAATGTGCACACCACTGCAATGGGCAGATTATAAGATCACCCCGGACGCGGGATGACATGAGATATGGATCGGGCTGTATGTTCCATAGCACTAGCAGTTATACTATGATATATATATATATAAAATACTAAAAGAGAGCATGCATATCATACGACGCAGAGGCACTTTTAGATATCGAGTTTAGCTTTCATGTTTTAGATATCTTTCATGATTTTTATGTACATGTTGCTCTTATGCCTTACATACTCGGTACATTATTCGTACTGACTGCACTATTGCTGGGAGGGCTGCGTTCATGCCCGCAGGTTCAGGTAGACAAACAGGCGGTCCAGCTCAGTAGGACTTCCACTCAGCAGTAGTCAGTGCGCTCTACTTGGTTTGGAGCTGCAGTTCATTTTGGTATGCTATTTTTGATATGTATATATGGGTATGACGGGGCCCTGTCCCGTCCTTTCTGCAGCGTTGTATTTCATTAGAGGTCTATAGACAGTTGTACATAGTTGGGATGATATGTAGCCTTGTCGGTTCTTATTTTGTTGTACAATATATGTGGCAGCCTAGTCGGCTTGCATTGTTATTTTCAATATATATGTATAGGTTGTTGTGAGTTATTATTGCTGAGTTCATGGAGTTGTTCTTACAGGAGTCATTATAATTCTATTATAGGTCATATATGGGCCACCCTGTTGTTTAGTGAGACCCAGCTATAGGTATAAGGGTGTCTGGTCAGTAGAAGTCAGGCACTCGTCATGACTCATCGGTTTGGGTCGTGACATTTTTCCACTGAGTGCTTATTTTTTTAAAAAAAAAAAGTCAGGTGTTTAACCTAAGCTTGGCTAACGGGTCGGGCTGACCCAGACCCGGACCAGTTCAAACCAATAAGAGCTCGGACCTGACCGAACCGTGTCAAACCAGATTAGGCTGGTCTGGTTTGGGAACCAACCCGGACCCGCACGGGTTGAAGGCTTCACACCGGTGACCCAGATCGGTTCAAATCGATAATGTCACATCATGACTTTACCGGTTAATCGGACCGGACCGAACCGGACCAGCCCGGTTTAATAGCTAATTTTCATTTTTCAATTTTTTTTTTTTTTAAAAAGAGTGTAAGGCAGTACCCAGTCCTTACTGGCAAAACTTTTGCCATATGACCGTTTGGCCAACGGCTAATTGTGCACCTTTTTCCTTTTTTTTTTAATTTTTTTTTAAAGCATGGCATCCTTTAGAAATTGTATATATAGCCCCCACCCTTCCCCTATTTTTTCCACACAATTATCATTGCCCTCTAATTATCAATTTCAGCAAAAATTCTCTCTCAAAGTTGTAACAAATATTATTAGCTTTCTAAATTAGTTTTGTTTTATTTAAGGTTTATTTGAAAAAACAAAAAAAATAGCAACAACCAAGTGAATTTGTGGTAGCATTCAACGGTTCAAGACTTTCAATTATTGGGGAAATTTGGTACACTCGTTCCATCTCTTTCTCTTCTTTAGTATTTTTATTATCATATATTTAATTTTTATTAGTGTTTTTATTTTTCAACTTGCATAATGAGTTTTGTTAAAAAAGCTTATAAATTAGTTCGGGGTAATAGTAGTACTAGTACTAGTAATAGTAGGGGCGGAGGTAGAAAATCAAGGGGTTCTTTTAATACTGTTACTAGTAATATAAATGAGTATTTTACACATATTTCCGAAACGTCGCCCGATAATAATGAGGATTATGAACAAATGCAAGAAGATTATGGCATAGAGGATGATGAAAATGATGACATTGAATTAGTTAATAATGATACACAACCTACACCAACTAGTGGAGTCGGCCAAAATCAAGTAAGTAGGGGTGGCGGTCATGGTGGGGCTAGGCCACCTTTACCCACGGATGTCAAAAATCGTAAAAAAAGAAGTAGGGTTTGGAAATTTTTTACTGACATTGAAAATACCGATCAAGTTAGATGCAATTTGTGTGAACAACCTTTTAAACATGCCACCGGAGGTAACAATGGGGGGACGGGCACATTTGCTAGACACGTGAGGGATAAACACCCAGAGGAATGGGGTGGTGGTTTAGAAGATGATCAAACAACGTTAAATCCGCAAACTGGAGGATACCATAAATATGATAAAATGAAGGATCGGGACGAGTTAGCAAAAATGATTGCTTTGAGTTGTCTACCTTTTTCCTTTGCTTCCTCAACATATTTTATTACGTATATTCAAAGAGTTCATAATCCTTTATTTAAAGGTGTTCCTAGAAGTACATGTAGATGTGATGTTCTTAGGCTTCATGGACAATATTTATTTTATTTAAAATATTTGTTTAACAACCATGCTTGTAGAGTTTGTCTTACTTCTGACATTGGTCAAGCTGTTAATGGAAATAAATATTGTACAATTACATGTCACTGGATGAATGATGATTTTATAATGCAAAAACATATTATTGCTTTTAAATATGATGAAGATCAAAGTCACACAGCTGCATATATAGCCACTACAATAAAGGAAGTTTGTGAAGAATTCAATCTTATTCAAAAAGTTTTGTGTGTTTCTTTTGACAATGCTTCTAATAATACTGCATCAATTCCACTGTTAAAGTTGCATCTTAATCGACCGCTTGAAGACATTTTTCATGTTAGGTGTGCATGTCATACTTATAATTTAGTTGTTAAAGTGGTCTTGAATTATTTAAACCTGAGATTACTCTAGTTAGAAGAGTAGTTGGTGTTATCCAAGGAAATAATAGATCTTCTAGAATTAAAGAATTTAAAAAGAAGTCGGTTGATTTAGGACTTGCCCCGAGATACATGCCGCAAGGAGTTGTCTGTTATAGCCCGTACTTCGTACGTGCGGACGTTGGGAGAAGTTAAGGACAAGACTATGTTCTAAAATTATTTTAATGCATTAGTAGGTTATGAGCATTATTTATGGACGTTGGTAGTATGGAAATAATGAGAAAGGTTAAGGGTAAAAAGGAAAATTCGGAAAAGGGTTCATGGAAAATATTGCGGAGGCCTAAGGGTAAAATGGGAATTTTGCAAAGTTCAAGAAGGTTCATGAAATGGCCATGTTGGCCGTGTGACATGCATGGTGCATGTCCACATTTTTATTAATTTATAGGGGCTAAGTGTAAATTACAAAAAAATACATGGTCCAAGGCTTGTTTAGGAAGACAAGTGGTCATCTTTGACCACTTTAGGAAAATTCAAGGAAAAAGAAAAGAAAATTCTAGAAAATAAAAGAAAGGGGAAAAGAAAAGAAAAATCTAGAGAGGGGCATGTGCCCCTCACGTGCATGCAATGTATATATAAGGGAGAGGGGTGGTCATATTTTAACAAGAGAGAAAGAAACAAGAAAGAAAGAAAGAAAAAGAAAAGAGAGATGGTGGGAGGTTCGGCCAAGGTGGCCGAACATGGTCATGGTGGAGAGGCCAAATGAAAAATTGTTTTCCCCTAGTTTTCTTACCAAATGGAAGGTCCTCTACAACATGGAGTGATTGTTGGAACAAGCAAAGCAATTGTTGAGCAAGTTTGGAGCCTAGCCAAGTGAAGAGAAGTTAAGCAAAAAGGTAAGAAGCAATCTTCCCTTATATATTATGAATGTTGGTGCATGTTGTAGTGTATGAAAATGAGTGAAATTTATGGAGAATATGGATGTTTGGGTGTGACCGTGTAGGTGCTTGCATTGTATGGAAGTGTTGAGTCAATTCTTATGTAGTATTTTAATTGTCACGTGTTATGTATTTTATGATGAAATGAATGAAAAGCATGAAATATGGAAGTTATGGAGGTGGCCGTGTATGCATGGTGTGGCCGTGAGTGTGTAGTGTGTATGGCCGTGTGTGTGTTGGTTGTAGTGTGAGCAAATTTTATCTAGTGCCTTGGATGTTGTTGTAATGTAAAGGAAAGGATGAAAATCCATGAAAAATATGCATGTGTGTGTATAGCCGAATAGGATAATGTATGTGTAGAAAAATGGATTGAATTTATTTAATGGTTTGGGAGGCCGGAAGTAGGGTTGTTGTGGTTAAATTTGAAAGAAGAAAGTATGTCGTTGTTGTTTCATTGAAGTTAGAAGGTTTCGGGTAAGGTAGTATGTTGATTGAGTTGTTGGAAAATCTTGTGAAATGAATATTAATGGCTTGTTGTATTGTTGGCAAGATTGTTGGAATTCTTGTTAGTTTGGCTTCAGGTTGAATTCCGGATTGTTGTTGGTTGAAATTAGCCAAGTTGAACTTGGCGGTATGGTGTATATACAAGGAAATGCTTTATGCCGGAATTTCGGTAGCCAAGTGTCATTTTAAGAATCCAATTCTAAATGCACTAATCAATGTTTGGTAAACATGACCAAATTGTAGATTTTGGCGGATTTGCAACTTGAATTTGGAGTAGCAGGAGAAGCGGAAAGAGGTATGTAAGACTTCACTTTCCTTCTTTGGCATGTCTTAGACGTAATAGGCTTGAATACGTGCCTCGGGGACAATTCCTTTCCTAGAAATCCGAGATTGAAATTAGTTACTATTCATTCAGTAGAATTGAAGTAAATGTTCACAAAAAGTTGAAAGAAATGTCTAAACACCTAGAACTTGCAGGAATAGGATCCGGCTACCCTAAAATTCTCATAAGTAATGTCATGAAATGTATTATACGTAAATTGTATACGCCACCTCATTTGACTCTAGGTGGGCCCGCTATTCCCTAATTCCCTCCTATTGCTCCGTTTGGCTTATTCCCGTATTACAGTTAAAGGAAACTCTTGGACATCATTCCGACTACTAAATAATAGTTGTTTTAACTAATCCCTCGATTCCAAGGCATGATTTTCTTCATGAAAGTTCCTAAATGTTTTCCAAAGCATTCATTTTCGCCAAATCCAAGTTGTACGGTTTTGAAAGTTTTCATGACTAAAGCAATGACTATGATTCTATGATGACAAAGATGATGCTAAGTATGAGAAAATGTCTATGACACGATATGCTATGACATGACACGATATGCTATGATATGACACGATATGCTATGACATGATACGATACAATATGATATGTTCTACGTTCTCTTAATGTTATTCTCCGTTGGTAGTCTCGCCTTATGATTATCGTTCCTTCAAGGTGAGACAAGCGCCCATAGTTATTCCATAATATAATCGGAGGTTACCGACCTTACGTCACTCCGATGGAGTTATAGCTTTTCCTTGGGCTCTCCTGCATGCTATGGTATATATATATATATATATATGTATATATATGTATATGGGGAAGATGGGGAAAAGGGCAGAGCGCTATAGACGCTGGGATATACACACGGTACATGTATCCGTACTTGACTTGATATCATCCCGGACGCGGGATGCCCGGACGCGGGATATATATACATTTATGGTTAAATGGATCGGCTGCCGACGCCTCGGCAATATGATATATTCTATTTTCTATATATATATATGAAAGAAATGTTTTTCAAAGACAGCTTAGCATGCATGGCATCCGCCCCCAGGGGCACTTATACGCGCAGGTTACTCTGCTATCCTATGATATGTTCTATGTTCCCATGCAGATATTGTTCATATGTACAATTACGACTTTACATTATATGATCCCTATGTACCGATTCTGACTTTACATGATATGTTCCATACGTACGAAAGTTACGACCTTTACACATGACATGTTCTATATGCACAGCTTACTCCCTTATACATGATATGTCTCATATGTACAGGATACTCTCTCATATGATATGCTCTACATCTCCATACTGTTGTTGCACATGATTACGTCTCTTTCTATGTTACCATCTATGCCTTACATACTCAGTACATTGCTCGTCGGCCCCTCTTCTTCGGGGCGTTTCGTGCCGCGTTGTGTACCCATATGAGCTGAAGCTAGCGTAGAAGATGTCCAGCGGAGTTGGTAGGCTCCACTTGTCCTGGAGTGCTGCCGAGTCAGAGTATATGTGCCACGATGTTTTGTTCGGAGTTAGAGACTTTGCAGACAAAGTCGTGGGTATTGGGTTGTCAGTCTGTAAGCGGCTCCAGCAGCCGATATGTTATTATGTTTCGTGTCACGAGTCTTATATGATGTCAGATTTTACTTATGGCAAAAAAAAATTATGTATTCATTTCTGACTGATTCATAAGCTCATACGTGTGCAATAAGAGTCCGAGGGTTCGCTCGGCTCCGATTATGGGGTCGGGTGCCCAACACACCCTGGTAAGATCGGGGTGTGACATTGTCACTAGGTGGAACTATACATATATATTTTTGAAAGTTTGTTACAAATATAGAAGTCCTATAACCAAAGTTGCTAATGCTCACTGTACCGATCCAACTCGTTTGTTAACACCTGATATTTGGAAAACCATTCATGAAGTTGTTTTATTTTTACGTAAATTTTGTGTGACTACACTTGAGTTTTTACGGAGCTTATTATCCTACTATTACAAATGCTTTAGCTCATATAGGTGAAATTTCTTACCTACTTTATAATTTGAAGAAGGACCCTAGGTATACATCTGCAGTAACCAAAATGATGGACCATTTCAAAAATTATTTTTATCCTATTCCTCCTATTTATCTAATTGGTGTTGTTTCTAATCCTTCTATTAAGTTGAATGACACTCATAATTTAATTAAATGCTTGTATGAATATATGGAAATTGAAGCTAAAGAAAATCCTTGTTACTTCACTTGTATGAGTACACTTAACACACATTTGCAATAGTTATATAATTATTATGCAAATTTAGTTGACACTATGGTACCCGATATGCCAAATCCTAATCTTGCTTCTAGTTCTGCTTCTGCAAATAATGATGACGATGAAGATGTTGCTAATTTTGCTATCTGGTGTACTTTTTCTAGTAGCACACCACATAGTAGCAGGAACATTGACGAGCTTCAATTCTACTTGCAAAAGGCTAACGAGCCAAAACTTCATTTTTCACCACTAAAATGGTGGAAGGACAATGCAAAGCAGTTTCCCGTTCTTTCTGCAATGGCCCAAGACGTACTAAATGTGCCAATTTCAACAGTTGCATCAGAGAGCGCATTTAGCCAAGCAAGGCAGCAGCTAGGAGATACCCGTCACTCATTGGGTAGCAATGCCTTGGAAGTTCTAGTGTATTTTAGAGATTGGATAAGATCGGAGCGAAGAAATCAAGGACGTGCAGAGCCGGAAGATGAAGAGATTGGAGAACTAATTGGAGATGCAACTTCAACAGAAGCAACACCTCATGTTGATGTGGAAGAGCTTCCAAGGATGTTTCAAAATTGGTGAATGATTCAAGAATTAAGAATGTAGTCATGTACTCTTTTTTTTAGTTTAAGTCTTTAATTTAGAAGAAACAGAACCCTTCCTAGAAGGTCGCTATGTAGACCTAGTTGAAACAGAACCCTTCCTAGAAGGTGGCTGTGCTCTTCTTGTATGTGTGACTTTGTGTTTAATTTGAAATTTCTATTAAATAAAAACTTCAAGGCTTGGCCTTGATTTTATTAAGATAAATATTGTTAAGTATTAATTAGTAAGTCTTTTCTTTTTTATAAGTATTAATTATTAAATATTAAGTAGTAAAAGTTTATCTTTAATAAAATAAATTAAAATAAATATGATTAAGTATAAATTATTAAGTCTTTTTTTTAATAAGTATTAATTATAAAGTACTAAAAATCATGTGACAAAATATATTGCTACAAGACTTTTATTTGTAGTTTTATACAAAATATACTGCTAGAAGACTTAATTTCGTACCTAACTAGTTAGCTACTTTGGAATAATTTGCATTTTGAAAATTTTGAATTTTGAACTTTCACTTTTCTCAATCTATAAAATAAATTCATTTTTCGACTTTCTTCTCACAACTAAGCAACTCAAAACTCACAACTTTCTTCCAACTTTGAAGTTTCAACAATTCAATTTCAAGTTTCAACTCTCAACTTCAAAATGAATAACGATAATCCTCCTCTTCCAAGAAGAATAAGTAGTTTCGTGTGGAACTATTTTGTCTTTTTCAGAGATGATAAAGTTACATGCCAAATTTGTGGACTCACCATGAAGTGTTATTTCGGCCCGGGAGGAGTGAGTACCGGTCCGCTGGTTCGTCACATTAAAAATAGTCATCCGGCGGCGGATCCGCGTGCATAAGTTCTAAAATTATTGGCTAGTTTATTAACTTTATGTTTGTCGTTCATTTCTCGAGTTTCAAGTTTGTTGTTAAAAATTTCTCAAAATTGTTGTGTGTTTGTAAACTTGTAATGTTATGTTGTAAACTCGTAATAATTAATAAATGTTAGCCATTTGTGTTTGTATTTTAGACTCGTTAATGACGTTAAATTAATTTTTTAAACAATTTAAGTTTTAACTATTTAAGTTAGTTAAAGACTAGTTAACAAAAAAATATTATTTTAATGAAACCCGGCCCGGCCCAAACCGGTTGAACCGAACCCACACGGGTTCCATAGAAACTTAACGAAAACCGGCCCGATTGAACCCGGTTAGCCCAACCCGGAACCGAACCGGCCCCTGAACCAGATGGGTTGGGAAATTAAGGAACCGGACCGGCCCATTGACAGGTTTAGTTTAACCAAGCTTTTGGGAGAAAATAAGTGCTTCTGGGAAGTAGCAGAAGTAGTTTTCCACTAAGTGCTTATTTTTTTTAAAAAAAGTGCTTTTAAAATAAATTGGCCAAACACAAACTGTCTTTCACCAAAAGTACTTTTTTGAAAAGTACTTTTGAAGAAAAATTACTTTTCAAAATAAGCTGATTTTAGAAGCTCGGCTAAACAGGCTATAAATCTTGTTTTGCACTTCTTTTTTTTCCGTGTTAGACCCCTCCTGTGATTGTTTTCTCATCTGCATGTGCAGGGCTAGCAGGTTCGCACTTGCTTAGGACCTGTTTGGCCACAAGAAGTTTTCATTTTTTCCCCCAATTTATTTGAGAATCAGCGTTTGACAATGAAAATTCATTAAGCCAATGGTCTTTTGGAAATTTATTTCAAAATCAACGTTGGGCTATGAAAATTCAATAAGCTGATAGTCTATCAAAAACAACCTCTCTATCCTCATAGGGTAGGGATAAGGTATGCGTACATTACCCTCCCAAACTCCACTTGTGAAATTGTTACACTATATCTATCGAAAACAACCTCTCTATCCTCATAGGGTAGGGATAAGGTATGCATACATTACCCTCCCAAACTTCACTACAAAATTATTACTATATATATATATATATATATATATATATATATATATATATATATATATATATATATGTGTGTGTGTGTGTGTGTGTGTGTGTGTGTGTGTGTGTGTGTGTGTAGTGTTGTTGCATTGATTTTAGTATAAAATAATACAACAAGTTATATACACAATCAAGGGGGATTTAGAGGGTGCGGAGGGAGTTCACCCGTACACCCTTCATAAAAAATTACATTGTATATATATGATAGACTTTCTGTGTTTATGTACATGTATTAACTTTTAAATACCCTAAATAAATGCAAAATGTTAGCTCAAGCGTTTTTAGGGTGTTCATAATCATTTCTAGTGTCCTAGATTCAATTCTCAAGGAAAAAATTATATTTTATATTTAGCTATTATTGTTTTTCTCGAACCCCTGAGTGGAACCCCTGAGTCCGCCAATGTACATAATTATACATAACTCGAAAGACAAAATAAACAATATCAAATTTTATGCCATAAGTTTTCACTCAATAGCCGTATTCAATACATCAAACCAAATATTGATTCTTTTTTTTTTTTCCACAATAAAACGCAAAAACAAGAAAAAAATCTGAGCCAACTTGGCCAAACGGTCACCACTTAACTGTTGACACTGCCTATTCTCCTCGACCATACCCTCCAAACAGTTAAAACGAAAGGCTCATCATTAACTTCATTTAAAAAAGCTTCTCCAAAAATAAGTGTCATCTCATAAATTCAAGATAAAATTTGGTAAATGTTTTCAATTACGCTCTTAACATTAGAGAAGTAGTGCTCTTTAATAGTACTCAATTCTGAAAAGAAAAAAAAAATCTAATAAATAAGGTAGCTTAGTAAACTTCACGTTGTATTTATTGATTTCTTAAAGGTTGTAATTTTTGCTAAGCTGACACTTATTTTGGGACGGAGGGAGTACCTTTTCTAGAATAAAAAATTCACAAATCTAAAATTCTAGTTCTGGCCTCCGCTCTGAGAACAAGTATGTTTCTACTCGGATCAAATAAGTTTCATCTAATGTACAACTAGAAGTAGAAAAAAGTAGGCAAAAAGAAAAACACGTACCTGCCAAATTAGCTTCAAAATGCCCATTGGCAAGAAGCAGTTGATGGTGATAAATGATAGAAAAAACGGTTGCAGACATGGGCCAAATGAAGCCACCCGAATATTCCTCCGCTGTCCAACACTAAGGGCCCACGGTAACAACGAATCAGCTAAAATCACATTTGGGCTTTGGCAGCCCATCAATTACACTTTCAACTGGAGCTTCCATCTTAGTAAATACAGCTTTCACAAAGCCCAATAAATATCTGTGTCTGCCCTTTTCTGATGGAATTACATTTGGGATTGTAAAAATTGGATATTAGCTGGTTTTGTCTCTGAATTCAAGAAGCTGAGCCACTCTTCTGTTACAATAAAAGAGATTAAAAGATTTGGTCTGGCTATAGCTATGAGCTTGCACAGGTTCATTAAAGGATTGATATGGCCTCTCCCTGGATATGGAATAGCCAATACGTGGCAATATAAAGCTTCATCCATGTGGGCAGTTTCCATGTATGTATGATCCTTTTGTTTTATGAACTAAAGGAAACTAGGATTTTAGGACTGATAAAGCTGACCAGATTGATGATCGAGGAAGATGATAGTGATAATTTTTAGCACTAGAATTAGAAGATGATTATTCTAACCGCAAGCTTTTGATAATATGCTTGTCATATGTCATGGCATGCGATTATGGAAAGAAAAAAGTTACGTAATAAAATAACTACTAGAACCAAATAAATTTTTACACACGTCTATATTTATATTTATACTAATTTAAAAGTGAGAAGCCCCTAAGTCAAAAGTTGAATTACCATAATGCCCATTAAAAGTTTACCATAATGCCCATTAAAAGTTGAATGATCTTTTTGCCCTTTAATCATGTATTATTATGCTTTTAATGTTAGAGTAGAAATGAGTAAAAACACTTTAAAAAAAAAATGTAGTTTTTATAAAAAGAAAAAATATATAAAATAGAAAATTTGGGAGAGGGGTGGGGGTGTGGAAGGTAGAGTGGGTGGTGGAAGGCGGGTGGGCTAGGTGGTAGGTGTGGGTGGGAGGTGGTGTTTAGTGGTTTGGCGTGGAGGTGGGTGGTGGCGTCGGGGGTGGGATGGGGTGGTGAGTGGAGGTTGAGGATGGGGCTTGGGTTTGTGGGTGGAGGGTAGATTTGGAGGGTGAGTTGGGGAATGCTTTGGTGCAAGGCTCAAATATGTCATCGAACTATCGGAAATGACTCATTTATGTCACTAATCAATAGTTTTGCTCATTTATGCCATCAAACTATTGGAAATGACTCATTTATGCCACTCATCAATAGTTTGGCTCATTTATATCATCGCCCGTTATCAAAATGACTCATCCATGTCATTTTTCATTAACGCCGGTTTTATAATACCATATGTGACACATGACCTCCAATTAGAGATCTACGTCGTTTAATTAAACCAGCCCAATTTTAAATCTCAAATTAATAAAAAATCCGACCCATACACCGTACCCTACAACCATAATCTAGTTGGAGGCCACGTGTCATATCTGGTATTGTAAAATCGGAGTTAATGAAAAATGGCATGGATGAGTCATTTTGGTAACCGGAGATGGCATAAATGAGCCAAACTATTGATGACTGGCAAAAATGAGCCATTTCCGATAGTTCGATGGCATAAATGAGCCAAACTATTAACGAGTGGCATAAATGAGTCATTTTCGATAGTTCGATAGCATATTTGAGCCTTTTCCGTGTTTTTATTAATCTGAAAAATGTTTTCCCTCAAATTTGTATGGAAAACATTTTCTCTTATTTTGATGAAAACATTTTCCATGGGAAAACATTTTTCAAGATATTTAGTGCAACCAAACAAGAGAAAATAGGAAAACATTATCCTTTCATACCAAACACGCCCTAAACCCTTCACTTGTAACTAATCTTGTGTCCAATGTTTGAACTGATTAGCTAAAGAAGAACCACCTCCTCAGTCCTCACAATTTTGTCCCGTTGGAATCTTTTCATAAAGTTCAGTAAGATAATTCATTCAAAGCTCCATTTGACTTTGTCCGTTGCATCTAACATTCAACATTGAAGCACTAAGCATTCCATGCTCTCTAAATACACCATACGACTCCATATGTCTAATCATTCTCAATGATTACAAGAAGAAAGGGAATTACTCTATTGTTTCACGACTCTCCTTGCATAATTTGCTTTTTCGGAGTTAAATGTCACGGAAGAAGATGGCTGGTCGTTCTACTTCTTACTTGAGTCCTAGTTAATTCTTCAGAAAAATTCAGGGAAATTGTTGCCAGAGTTTAGAGCTCAAAAAACACACAAAGAACGTTCTTTTAGGGGTTGGTCACGTTCACAGCAGAGAAATCATTCACTATGAGTCTATGACAAGAAGCCACTCAATATTCTTGTTGTGGCAGGGATGAAATTGTTTTTTTTTTTTTTTTAAATAATAATAATAATTTGGTCATAAGGATAATATTGCATTACTTAAAGCAAATTATTACAGGGAGCAAAATATTGCAGTGATGAAATTGCTAATATCGCAGATTACGGACTTTCCATGACTTTGGAACAGAGCATGAAAGAAAAGCATAGACTAAGGGGAACAATAAAGGTATATGAATATGACACTAGAATCCGTGTTTAATGAGAAGTAGAAACCAGCGGTTGACATTTGGGCTCTTGGCAGCACTGTCTATGAGTTGATTACAGGGACATCGCTGATGCAAAGGCTGATGTGTAATATAGAATTTGGTTTTGAACTTTTAAGAACCCAAGTTTCAGAATGTCAAGTAGTCAAAAAGAATCACAAGATTTTTTATTATCATGGAACTTCCGTTCCCATTATACAGACATAATATTTCGCTTTAACTGTGTACCCTATTAAAACTTATCTAGTGAAATCAACATCCACTCTTTTACCTTGTATTTCATATGGCATTATCATTCTTAGCTTTCACAGAATGACGTCAGAGAAACTTCCTTTCAAGATATCTAAGAACAAGTATAAGGTAACGAATTTTCACAAAATAAATTGTGTGTACTCGCTATTGAGTAATAGCAAACCTTAGAGATCATAGTATAGAAATAGTTAATATCATGACTTTATAAAAACAGAAATTCAATTTTTTAGATTCCTCAATATGTTAGAGCACTATCCACAACCTAAATACATCGTCAGCCTGAGAAAACTGAGCATGCTATTTAGAGCGCGTGCTGGGATCATTGAGCACGTAGAAAGATTTTATTTAGTAAACCTGCTTCACACTTCTACGAAAAATAGCTTAAAAAAAAAGAATTTGATAATGCAGAAGATTTATCTATTTCAAGACAAGAAGGGTAAATATCAAATGTCATGCGATAAGCTCATCATATTTAACCTGGAATTGAACTCGACTTTATCGATTTCAATCACAGGTTAACAAGCCTTCCAGTACTCAGTTGTCTTTGTACAACTAAAGGGCGATCCCGGTCACTAAGATTTGCTCCCGCTATGCGCGGTCGGAGAAGGGTCGGACCACAAGGGTCTGTATGCATTGCGCCTTACCTCGCATTTTTAAAGAGCTATTTCACGGCTCGAACCCGACCTCCCCGATCACACGACAAAGAATTTACCAATTACGCCAAGGCTCCCCCTCAGTTGTACAACTAACATAAATAAATAGTCAGTTCAAAGCGCTTTAATTTTATCCGGAGAAAAGTACTCTGCAAGTGGGGTCAGTCCCTGAAAGGGTTTTCATGATCTTAAATCTGCAATATTACCCACTGGTTTGCCGAAAATTAACTGGACTTAGATTCCTACAACTCTTTCTCCTTTTGGCCTCTTCATAAACAACAGCATCTCTTTCACCTATCCAGGAAACTACTCCTAAGCCTCCAACGCAGCATGCATAAGCACATCGAGACATTGGCAAGATGCCTATGAATAACATCAGGAAGAAACTTCTTGTTCTCACCACATGCAACGATTAAACAAAGGTATCAAAATGAACTTCCACAAGTCAATAACTTTTCTCAAAAAGATGATTCTGCATTTCAAGAACTGATACTTTCTGAAGACAACTGATCACTCCATAAAGAATATATAAGAAGGGAAAAATGAATATCCACACACCAGATATATAGCATTATAAATTTCCACTACAGACCAAATCACTCTTAATAAAGGTATCAAAATGAACTTCCACAAATCACACAGGAATTTTCTTTTAGCAGTAGACACCGTATGGATGGCACCGCGCGGTTCTGAAAGATAATTTTCTGTTGTGAAGCAAAGGGTCAATATGGAAACTCCCAACTAGGATGCAGAAAAGCATCCCACCACTTGAAGAAGGAATGCCAGCAATCAGATGCATAATAGTTGGACGTAAAGCAGCAATACAGTACTAAATTCCTTTTTTTTCCCAAAAAGAAAGTGGCAATCTGTTACTGCAGCTCTTCGAGAAGATAATAGCATAAAGGATTGTCTACTTCATCATTCGATTCTTTTGACAGCATAAGAGTACTTGTTCTGCATCGTACTCTTTCTTCTGGTGATGCCATGAGTTCCTTTACAGTTACATAAATCCTTACATCCCCATTTTTGACAGCTACATTTATTATCTAATACAAGCCATTTATGGAGCTATTCCAACACTGATTGACAGATTCATGTGATGAATTGGTCAAAGAAAAGATTGAAAAGCTATACTACCCTTCCCAGTGGGGGAACCGGAATTTTTAAGGGGATTAAAATATAAAGTACTCAAATACACAAAGAAGCCAGGGGAATTCATACCTTATATATACAGTGTAAGCTTATGATAGCCAAGGGGATTCATACCTTATATATATAGTGTAAACTTATGATGATGGAGATTCGGATGAACCCCTTTGCTTCCCCCTAGCTCCACTCCTGTCCCTTCCCCTCAACCCCCAAACAGAAGAAAGTAGAACAGAATTTTGGGATCTCCTTAGGCTGGATACATTGAAGACTGCCAGAAATCCCTTTCTTGTTACAAACACAAAGACGTGAATCAATCCGAAGCCTTATATAGTACAAGAAGAGAAAAATTGTGCGAGGTTATGCGATAACTATGTCTATTTCGGCAAACAAGATATAAGCACACCACTCTGATATAAAGGGAAAATGAATGATAAAGATGGCTTTTAACTTATAAACAATACACCTCCTAAAAAATGAAAACCATTCACCAAAAAACCTAGCTCAGGTCTTTTATCTGAAAGCTGTACTACTAGTGTCCTGATCCTTGAGAATCATCCTCTGGAGATGTTTGTTGCTGTTGCCGATGTTGATTTTGTTGGTGCTGCTGTGGATGTTGCATTCTTGCTTGCCCCACCTGCTGGTATATCTGACTTAAAGCTTGTGAGTTCAAAACCCCTATATGACCCTCTTGAGATAATCCAAGCTCCAATCCTGGCAGTTGTTGCTGGTTACTCGCACCCATAATTGAAGTAAAGCTCATAGGATTCATATTTGTGGTTGCAGGCAGATCAAATCCAGGAAATCCGATTTTCTGCAGATAATAATTTGAACTTTCACTACCAATATTAGTACTTGATGGAGCAGACGATGAAGACTGAAACCCGAAACTAGTGACAACAGGGGCAGGTGCGGGCCATATCCCCGGGGGTCTTCCAAAATTCCCACAGATCATGGGCCAACTGGTCCTACTATTAATACTAGTACTGCTACTTCTGCCTGACCCCCCAATATTCGGGCCCGATTCATCCATTAAACCAACTGATACAGAGATCCCCTGTTGGGAAACAGAGGCTGCTGCAGCTAAAGCCGAGGCAGGAATGGTCCCTGTGCCGGTAGCGGCGATTATGGACGGCTCGGCTTGCTGCAGCAGCCACTGGATTGTTTCTCCATCAGATTTATGACCTAATTCGCGCGTAAGTTGGAAAATCCTTGCAGCACAGAGAGCAGGCATACGTATCCTCCTACCTCTGCCTTCAACTTTGGTATGCCTATCTTTTCTTTTAGGAGCAACCAACTGCTTCTGTTTGGTTTCATCATCTTTTTCTGCAATCAAATCTTTTATCTGATCATGAGCAGGCTTAATAATACTGTGGTTGTTGTTATTGGTAGTGTTAGGCTGTTTGGGATCCATGAATGAACTGGATGGGGTACCTTGCAGGCTATGGTAATAACTAAGTTACTCCTTAAAAGGAGGCTCTTTGTTTACTAGTAAAAGGAAAAAAGAAGATATGGTTTGGATTTTTTTTCACTTGTGTGTCCTGTTTGAGAGAAGAAGGTGACTTCAAAGAACAGACAAAAAACAAAAGAGAGAAAAGAAAAGAAGAGGAAAGCCCCAACTATGTTGTCATGCCAGGAGGTTTCACTGTCTGTCAGTGACAAGAAATAGAAAATGTGAAACATTGAAACTTTCCTCTCCTTTCAGGGGCCGTGGTGGCAGAGTTATCGAAAATTATATGGTAGATATATTAATTTATATATATGTATGTTAAATTCAACTTTTTGCGTGTTGAATTATGGCCCCAGATAGGGCCGATTCAGTTCGATTTCATAAATTTGATTTGATTTTTGATTTTCAATTTATAAAAAATGGGAACCGAAATCGAACTGAAATTATTTCGGTTCAATTCGGTTTTTGCAATTTCGGTTCGGTTTATTAATCGGTTTCTTCTTTAGATATGAATGACATAGAATTAAAGCATCAAAATACTTCATCATTCAGAAAATCCTAATAGAGCTCGGTGTGAGACAGTAGAAGTGTTGATTTGCGTATAATAATCACTTTATCAGCCAAAATACCAATTAATGCTGTGGCAGAACGTTTTCTCACATTTCACTTAAATCCGCTATTACTAGTATTTCTTGTTTATCAACCAACATCTTCTCTACAATCCAAGAGATATGACAGAGGGAATGAAGATTATAAGTAGTTCCTACTTGTCAAACTTTGTTGTATCACATCTTCCTACCACTAATCAAGAAGAGTTTTTTATTCACAATTTGCAATGCTAATATTACTAAGGTAACACCCATTGTCACAAGAAAATATGCTAATGGGTGTTCTAAGATACACTGTTGAGGAAATTTATTAAAAATCTACAAGGAATTGTACAAGGAATATATAATGGAGTATATGTTTCTAGAAAAAAGTGACTTGTTAAAATTCGATTTTTCGGTTCAACCAAATTAAATTTTGCATAAACCGAAAACCAAACAGAATTGTTTGAAATCTTATAAATTTAAACCGAACCAGACCGAATAAATCGAACAACCGAAACCGAAATTAACTTCGGTTCGATTCGGTCGGTTTTTTCGGTTTGAACCATATTATGCTCTGCCCTAGCTCCAGGCTTCTTATTCCATATAAGTTATACTCCCTCTGTTTCAATTTATATGATATGATTTGATTAGGACGGAATTTAAGAAAGAAAGAAAGATTTTTGAATCTTGTAATCTAAAACAAGTCAAAGATATGTGTGTGCCTATAAATCATCTCGTTAAGCAGAAAAGGTGATGTTTAAAGTTAAATTATTATAAAAAAAAAATGTGTCATTATTTTTTAGACTGACTAAAAAAAAAAAAGGGGGTAAATAATAGGAGTAGTAATAAGAGTAGCTGTATATTCTTTGCAGTTTTACCCGTTTGGTATTCCGATTCAAGTCGTGCGGAAATGGGAAAAGAAAGAAGATGGGGAACCAAATGGTCAAATTTCTCGGGGAAAGATGGAACTTAATTAGGTAGGTTAATAAGGTAAATATCAAGACTAATACTGTAACATATACTTCTGCTGCAATTTCTCTACTTTAATAATTGAAGTGTGAATGCGCATGTATCGCATCGCATGACAATTGACATTCTAGTGTACTATTACTACTAAGTCGCGGCGAATAATAGAATGCATGATTTGATGTCCACATAGGAGATAGCAGAACATGTGTGGGGTGGAGATGCATGCAAACACTTGGGTTTGTATTTATATATATGGTTGCTTCTAATCTACTCCCATATAGTCCCATTTGTATCATTATTAATACTATTACTCTCCTTTTTTATTTATTTGTCAGAGTTTGAATATGTACAAAGTTTAAAGAAGGAAGAAAATTTTTTGAAATATGTGATCATATACTCCTAAACTTGTGATCTTAAATGTTGAAATTATTTGTGTGGCTAATAAAAGCTTTCCATTAAGTGTAAAATGAAAGTTTTTGTTTACAAATTTAATTAGAAAACTATCATTCTTTTCGGTATACACTAAAAAAAAAGTTATCATATGAACTAAAACGGAGGGGGTATTATTTATAGGCTGACTTACTCCAACATTAAACAAGATTATCAATTGTACATTATTTGGAGTAATAATAAGGCTTAACCATATGTAAGCACCATGGAACATGTAAGCAGCAAAGAGCTGATGACAATGATTGGTGGCTCCCCCTCCCACTCAAAGCTCATAAAACTAGATTATTATTATTATTATTATTATTATTCCGCTTAAATCCAGTTGGAAATACAAAGTCCATGAGCGGCAGAAGATAAAGACGAGACTTCCCTTCAATCACTCCTTGAACAAAGATGCCCCAATTTCTATAAACGCCTTTTTTTTTTTAATAATAATAATGATGAAGATGATAGATAACAACTAGTACTAATATTGCGACTAATATGTGAACTCTCAACACTGTAAATGTCACTCGTGTTTCGTTTTTTTTTTTTTTAATTTATATTATATGTTTACAGTGATAATAATAATTATAATATATAACCTCTTGGCTATAGGTTCATCTGAATTGGTAAATTTTTATAAGAAGTGTGTGTGTGTGTGTGTATATATATATATATATAAGTTTATTAGAATTTCAATAAATATTATATTTGAACCCTTAATATTTAAATCGGTAATTTTAACTGTCCAATAAGTTCAGTATTAATAATCTTAAAGATTAAATCCTTTAAATTTAACTTGCGGAATTGCTTGTCCTTTGTTTATGCTTTTATCACATAATTATTTTAGAGTATTTTTGCTTTCTTTATTATTCAATCATAATGAAATATATTAATTAAATTAATATAAATATCGAATAATGGGTAGATTTTAGTATTTTACCGGTGCCAGTGTTCCTCGAATTGAGTGCTGAAAAAGTGTTGGTAAAACATTCCAAATATAACGCGGAGTTGTGGGTTAATTATTATTGGTGTAATAAGTGTTTCATTGCCCATTTTATCGTATGTGTCTTTGTCGGTCAAATCAATTTTGCTTCCCATGATGGACACAAAAGAAGACCGCCTAAGATTCCAAGCCCTAACCACCCCCCCCCCCCCCCCCGCGCGACTTTTTCTAAAGCTACCTCTCTTGAATTGTCACTATTTTGGTAGGAAATTACTCTCTACGTTTATTTTTGAAAATATTTACACCATATAGCTCATATTTTGTGTGTATTAACATCTTTTACATAGTATAATACACTTTATACAAGGTTGATATATAATGTATAATGCTAACCTCCAAATATAATATTGTAGATTGCATTATGTAGCGTAAATATTTTCAAAAGCTGTACATTTTTTGAAACATCCTTTTTCTTTTTCCTATGACTCGAGAGAGAAGAGAGAGATGGTGTTTGAGTCTTCATGGGTACGTTTAAGAAGTATGATTTTTATAGTAACAGCTCATATCTTTTGGTTGTCGGCTGGATAAGGGAACATGACATTTGGAATAAGATAGTTGATTGGTCATTTAAAGTCTTACCATAATTTGTTGTCATGGGCAGGTTTTCTATTGCGATAAGTGAAAGTTACCCAAGGGGGAAAACTAACTGATGCTCTGAAACTTTACTGCAAATGAAGTTTATTTTAATACTTTCCGTAAACAAATTTGTCCCCGCCGTACTGTTTAAAATTGAGTAACTTATCATCTGTCAGAGATTTGATCTACCGTCAGAAAAGTCTTAATTTTGTCCTTCACGCCCAATATATAATAATGAAGAATTAACCTGAGGTAGTTTTAAACATCCGTAATTTTTTTTAAAAATATTCTAGACAATTTAGACACGTAGAATTTATTCCTATTGTGTTGGAGCCCTATGGGTGACAAGATCAAGTACGAGATGACTTCTTGACAACAAGGACATGAATCGACCAAAAATTCAACGGGAGGGCAAAGTTGCTCAATATTGCATAGCAAAGTGGCAAAATTGGACATTTTTCCTTTTCAATTCAAAATATTTGGCGAATGAATCATCACAGTTCTAAAATATCTAATAAATTTTGCTAATAGCATGTTAGAACCTTGTTTTACTATAACACAGGAATTAAATTTTAATTATTGTTCTAACGTTTCGATAGCATGAAACTCGATTAATGTGCATTAGTAGAGGATGGAAGGTAAAATGGGACATCCCATTAATACTTTCTGGTAGAGTATAACAGTGTAACATAGTAACAGCAAGTGATTTTAAATACAAATAGAGGAAGTGGTAATTAATTGCAGATCAACTATTTTAGTTGATAGATTACTAGTGTTAGTTGAGGTAAAATGGCTTAAAACTATACTTTAAGAAACAATGGTTGTCGACTCTTTACCAGCTTATGCATTAGCAGTTCACAGTTGACTTCCTCCCCAACTACTGAAAAGGTAATGTTTTCTGTTCTGTTTCATTGTTTGCTTTCATAGTTTTCTCCCATCCCATGATCTAAAGACTAAAATGATACTTCATGTTAGCTATGACAAAAAGATTGATGCAAGGTCATCACATATAGATAAAGTAGAAAAGCATACAAAGGTTCTGCTTCTTGATATATACATTTGCACATCCTAAAAATCTTTCAGACAAGATTTCATCCTCAAAGATTGATATATGAGAACAATCCACTAAAAGATGTACAATTAGATAGATGCCTTAAAAGTACCTCCACAATCACTTTCATTAGATCTTTGTAACCACGTCCCTAACTTTAGGAAGATTGATTGTACGTATTCCCACCCTTCTAAGATTTATTGGACTCAAATTCATTTCATTTAGAAGCCAATAATTGTTAGACTTTGTATCTTCATGCACAAAATCGAAGAGTGCATCTTTTTATGTGAACAAGGTAAAAATTATTGGCTTCTAAAGAGAAAGAACCCTTTTAATGTAAATATGATCGAAGTGTGCATGTATCTTATAAAGTTGATGTTCTTTCTGTTTAGCTCAGCTCATTTGCAAGTGAGAAATTTCATTCTGCAAGTAATTACATTCTGTCATCAAATGTTTGTAATTGGTGATCCAGTTTTCATACCTAAGAAAAGTTTTTCACTTTAGCAATGACTACATTGTATGTTTTTTTACTTTATATAAGTTCTCCTTTACGCACTTTAAGAGTTAACAAAGAGAATCTGTAGCAAAAATGGAAGTTTAAGCCTTCACTCCCACAACTAAAAAAGCTACTAGTATTCATATTTGTTCAACGGTGTTATTTTATTTACCAACTAGTGTCATTTGGCCCGTGCTAAGCCCGAGCGCAAACTAGCGTTAAAATTTTAATTTGTAGATATCTTTTAATTTTTTTCAACTCTTGCTTCTTTGTTTTTGTAACATCAATATGATATTTCGAAAGACTTCTAAAATATTAAAGTACAAAAACGTACCTGAAAATTAAAGGAAAGTATTTTTCTTAGTTTATATATTAGATTTTAAAAAAAAAATCAAATTTGAAAGCTCTTCTAATTTTCATTTTACTTAACTTCTTTGAAATTAAATTCTCCGATGATCCAAATTGAGTTTTCACATGTCAAATTAATATCATTTGTTTCTTTGAGCTGAATCTATACTGGCTAACTTATTCTTTTTCCAAAGATATTACAATATTCAATTAATGTAAAAAATATTTGATACGCAAATATTGTTACTTGATGAAATCAATAAAGTCAACTTACAAATAAATATAAATAATTAAAAGCCTTGAAATTACAAGAATTTTTTGTAGATATTCTATCAAATTAAATCACAAAAAAATACTGAAAAGTCAATAGAATTAATTGTTCTGACTTTAATCTTTCTTTTACCTGCCAAAAGATGCAGGTTAAAAATAACATTTTTTTACCTTTTCTTCATTTAACAAACCATTTTATGAAATCTACATCGTAATAAATTTTTCATGTTAAACGTAACTATTTTATCCTAAACTATATAAAATATTGGTTAACCAATATTTTGCAAAATATTTTAATATTTAAAAAAGTAAAAAATATAATTTTTGCAATTGTCTAGTATTATTATTGTTTGAAAATCAAATTGTATTTTCTTTAACTACATTATTTTTTCAAATATTTTCAGAATATATAAAAATAATATTTTATAGTTACTCTTTTAATAAAGTAAATAAATTTTTTGTTAATAATGTGCACACGTAAAATTTGATTAATTAACTACCGTACTTTGGAATTCATTTTTTCGATTGAGACCGAGGGGCTGTAATTTACATTTTTGATACATTTTTTAAGTATTTAAGAATGATATTAGTTATTTTTATTTATTAACTTAATTCAAAACTTAATCCAAATTTAAGTGAAATCTTTATAAATTAGTTATGTTCGCCAACATGTACGACATAAGATTGTAGGAGAAAATTAAAAAGAAATGACTAAATGGACGAATAAAAAATTAAAATAGCAAATGATAAATGGTATATAACATCAATAAATAATAAATAGTATTATAAGAATAATATCTAATTCAATAATTAAGCCTATATTAAGATAGAATTGAATGACATAATAATTCTTTAAGTGTCTATAATAAATTCTTAAGGAAAAACATAATTTGAAACAAGTTTAATAATATTTCTATATAAAAGATTCAAATATGTATGAGTGTGCTTTGTGGGATCTCTATAACCTTTTCCATAACATCATCATTTTTAGTGACATGAAAAAGTCCTTAAAGTTCTCAAAATTTACCAAAATGTGTGAAGATTCACAAAGCCATTAAACTTTCAATTAGGGGTAAAAAAAAGTAAAAAACAATTCTCGTGAGGACTACAAAAAAATGGGTATTTTCCCTTATATATAGTAGTAAAGTAAAGTAATGAAAAGTAGACAATAAAAATTAAAAGTAAATTTGACCTTAAAAAGTAAATTTGGGATCTATAATAATTAATTGAAAAGTTTGATATTAAATTGGAAACTTCTGTGAGGACTACAAATACCACTTGGTTGTCCCTTATGACTACAAAAAATGGGTATTTTTCCTTATATATAGTAGTAAAGTAAAGTAATGAAAAGTAGACAAGAAAAATTAAAAGTAAATTTGACCTTAAAAAGTAAATTTGGGACCTAGAAATAATTAATTGAAAAGTTTGACATTAAATTGAAAATTTTTGTGAGCACTACAAATACTCCTTGATTGTCCCTTATATATATACTGTCACGACCCAAACCGGAGGCCCGCGACTGACACCCAAGACCCTACTCGGCTGAGTGCCATACTACCATTCTATTCATAAGTCACACCTTTTCGTGAACCTTTAAATTATGAAATGACGCTTCCGTCAAGTAAAACATGGAAACTTTTTTAATAGAACTCTTTTATCATGTCAGGGACTTCTCCCTTATTGTTAATTCAAAGAAAACCTTTAGTCATAATAAAATCTTTAAATCAATGCATATGAACACATCGACCTCTGTGGCCGCATTACATAACTGTCGACATCTCGACGCACTATCCACGTGACACTGTCTGCAAAAGCTTCTAACAAGGACCAAGTTACCATAACACAAGTTGAGACAGGGCCCCAACATACCCGTAATGCATCTGACTCGAGGACATGCATAAGTACTCTGACTCGGCAACACTCCGAATAGAAATGGATTTCACCAATCCGGCTGATAGCTCGGGAACACCCTATGGCAAGTGTCCTCTACTAAACCGTCCGCACTTTGTGGGCATGAAACACGACGCCCCCGAGCAAAGGGACGTCGGTTTAATAATGTACCGAGTATGTAAGGCAGAACTGAAACAATATATATCTCGACTCGAATGATAAAAGAGTAACAGACTCAATCCGTACCTGTAACCAACACTCATAATCATGTATGTGCATATGAACTTTTAATGCATCATGAGTGTGTGTGTGTGTGTGTATATATATATATATAATGCATGCCTTCGCCCATGCCTTCTGTCACACCCTAATTTCCGATAGGGCGTGATGGGCACCCGACCCGTACTTAGGGCCGAGCGAACCCGCTGACTCTCGTTATACTCATAATCATGCTGGGCCCTCAAATCATGACGGAATGCATAAGGAAAGCTTTTCGAAGAATAATATGCTTTTCATCTTTCTCAACTCAAATAAAATCGAATATATGAAACTTGTAACACAATGCATAATAATACATCGGCCTTACATAGCCGCTTACAAAATCGACATCTTATATACACGACAACTTGTCTGCGCAAAGTCTCTAACATAACTCCGAATACCATAACAAAAGCACTCGACTCGGCAAGCCTCGGAGGAAATGGAGCTCGCCAATCCACCGGAATGCCTTCTCGCTAACGTCCTCTACTCATCCGTAGGTACCGCGTGGCATGAAACGCACCCCCGAAGAAGCGGGGTCACGGAAATATGTACTAAGTATGTAAAGCATGAAATACCACAAACAAATCATACTGTAGAGAGGAGTATAGAAAATCGTAAGACTTGCCTTTAAAACATAAACCATGCGTATCAATATCATGTCAAATTCATTATGGAACCGAGAAACATAACTAGAAAATCATCTTGTACATATGCATAGATATAACGTGCCCGCCCTATAGTGAGGGACGCGGTAAGTAAAATTATCATATACATGTACATATATATATCGTGCTCGGCCCTCTAGTGAGGGACTCGGTGAAGTAATCATCATATCATCATGTCATCATATGCATCATGTCATCATATATATATATATATATATATATATATATATATATATATATATATATATATATATCGTACCCGGCCCTCTAGTGAGGGACTCGGTGAATAGAATCATCATATGCCATCCCGCCGCCATCCCCACATCATCACATCATATCATCATATATATATATATATATACCCGCCCTCTAGTGAGGGACTGGGTGAATAATACAATGAAGGCACGAATACGTAGGCCGGGGCATATGAAAGACATATTGAGCTTGCACCTAGCAGAGTAGTGAGAAACCATATGCACATAAATCATCATTACAGACTCAATGAATAAGAAAGTAGTCGACGCTCGAAAGTTAAAATATTAGTCATGTTAAGTTCTTTCAAAAAGAGTCGTTAGGACTGTACGAATGAAAATCTCGGGGACCACGGATATGCATCAAACCAATTCGGGCCCGCCCATGAAAGTTAAAGTCATTATACGTTATAGAATCATTTGCGAGCATATCAAAGCAATCCGGTTCGGTCTATGAAAGTTACGGACATTTTTAGACATAGGATCCTTTAGGAACAAAACCGTTTATACAACATTTTGAATCCAATCATATCAAAGACATAAAGACCATAGCTTGACCATATTAAATATGCCAACATCAAGAAGCAAATATGAATCATAAACATGCTCGGAACTTAAGAATGGAGTTACCCCAAGGCACAAATCATGTCATATCTTCCTTCCGTCTAAGACATGCCAAAAGAAGGAAAGAGTAAGCTTTACATACCTCGTTCGCTTCCTAAGCTAATCCAAACTTACGTCTCGGCTTCTCAAGATCTACAATAACGTCGTTAGACACCAAACGTTAGTCATAAGCACTTAAGAATCCAATTCCAAACTTAGCACTTTATCTACCGAAATTTGGGCGATTTCCCCCGTAAATTCAACAACCCCGAGAATTCAACTCGGCCAAATCTTCAACAACAATACCAACAACCATATTAACAACATCAATAATCAATTCAAAACGCATTATAACGCTAGCAACCCCCTTTCTACATAATTCGACAACATTCCATTTATGTTCAAATCAACACATACATTCAAACCAACATCAACGCTCACATATTCAAATACTAATCCGAGATCGTTCAAACAAGATTCAAGAATACTTCCAACAATCCACACAATATTCAAAACAACCCATCCAATATACCATGCAACCCGAAACCTCCCAAGTTCAAGGAAACAACAACAACACATTTCTTTCTTCCAAATTCATCAACTACATCAACAATTCATACATTGACAACATCATTTTCACAAATACAAGAAACTATACTTAATTCACATTAGCTTCCATAACAAACCACAAACGACTATAACTTCAATTTGAACCATTAAACTTTCATTTGCATCATAGAATCCACAACACAACCACCCAAACGTACTAAATAAAATTTGTTCTTCATCACATTCACATACATAACATCACATTCACTTGAACTATTCAATACCTTCGTTTTCATCACATAATCCATGACAACAACAACCAAAATACCAAGTAAATTTAACTCATTCCATTTGCATGACATACTTACGGCTCATATGCATATTTTCATGAGTTTCATTCATTTCTACATGCTACAACATACACAAATCATCCATAACATATGAAAAAGGAGATTGAACCTCACCTCTTCCACCTAGTTCCTCCCTCGGCTAGAGTTGAGAATTGCAAGAACGAACGCTTTGCTTGCTTCAACAACCACTCCATGTTATAGAGGACCTTCCAATTAGTAGGAAATCTAGAAGAAAATAATTTTTCTTGATCAAAAATTTGGACATGGAATTCGGCTATAGCTTGGCCGAATGGTCCTCCATGTTTTTTTTTTCTCCAAGCTTCTTGAATTCTCTTAAGGTGAAGATGATAAATGTGACTAATTACTCACCTTTCATATACTTATACAATTAGCACATGTGGCCCATGGCCCACTTCACTATGCACGGCCACTTGGCCCCTTTTGGCCATTTTTATGAAATATTTATTTCACTTCTAGCCCTTAATTTTCATGAAATGTTTAACTTTTCATAATTCACTTTTAACCCCAAATTCCTTAATATTCCATACCAATTCAATCATAAGCAACTCATGCCTTAAAACAAAGTCAAAAAGTAGCCTTGTTCTTAACTTGTCGCAACCAACTTAAAATATTCCAACGTACAAAATACGGGATATAACATCCTTCCCCCCTTTAGAACATTCGTCCTCGAATGTTAAACTAGTCTCATAGGGTCTTATAAGGATCTCGGAGGGGTTTCCTTTATTACCATAGCATGTACTCTCATCTACCAATCATATTTCTTTTTCATCTCCTCTTTCCTTACGAATAAAGTAATAAGGTCCAATACATCTCGGGTTAAACTTCTCCTTCTTGTCGGATCTCATTACATCTTTCATGGGTGGTATCTTCAAGCATACCCACTCGCTAACTGAATTCTAAGTGTCGACACCGATTGGTCGTCATACGCTTCTCTCGTCGTCTCCCGAGTCGCTAATAGCCGTTCCCCGCTTTAACTATCATCGATCGGTATTATCCCGAAAGAAGTTGACACACATACTCACCTTCTTTTAGTAGCCAACTAGTTCTGATCATTTTGCTTAGATCATCTTATACTTCCCTTTTACTCAACTTGTAACATCCTAGACACATTATCCCGTGTCGTTTCTTTATCTTTACTTCAGACTCTTCTACTGTCTCTTTGCCCAGATCTTGCTCCCAACTCTTCTGTCACACATGATGTCGCAATCTCTACGCGAATATACGAAGGTACTCAATTTAGCCCAAGGAATACCTTAGCGTGGCTTCACCAATCTTTATGGTTTACTTTGCCTTCGCCCTTTTTTCTCTTACAACCGGTGTCGGAATAGGTCTTTGGTTCAATTATAGTCATGTCCTATTTATCCTTAGTACTAGTTCTATCTCGGTAACTTAGCTTAAACCTTCTTTATATCCGTCCTTAATGTACCCAAAATCTCGTAACCATATTGTTATTACCGAATCCGAACTTTTCTCCTTAAGCATTACTTGGTCTTATCCCTCGCATATAAATATCCATAGCAACATAACTACTTCTTGTACAACTTGTATAAAGTACATTCAATCTTAGTCACGATCTTTCTTTCTCCTAGGTTCATGCTATTCCACATATTCCTTCCATCCTAACATTCGCTTGTAACCTATCTTGTCATGCTCTTTTCCCTTCCTTCATTCACTTTTTGTTCTCACTTCCTACTATAGAGGTTTTCTATTTTTTTTTCCTTACTACTCGCAGGTCGCGGTATCATTAGCGAACAACCCTATATCCCACATCTTAGCCTCTAATCCAGCACAATAATGTTACCTTTCACAATGTTTCTGTAAGTTACTCGTTATCGTTCTCTTGTCACACTCTCCCTTAGGCCTCTACTTTCCAATGTCATATCATTCAAGATTTCGACAATTAACTCCCAGCACTATCTCAGTTACCATCCTAACTTTTACCCCTTTCATTGTCAAGCTTAGATCTTTACTAACTTGTATTAGCAAGGAATCTTACTTGTATCCCAAGCATCCGTATTCAAGATATTGTAGTGTCGATTGTCTTTATCTTACACTTGCATCTCTCGCACTCGCTTCCCCCCTTTAGGGGTGTACTTATACCATTTTCCGTTTAGGCTTGCCCTATATCCGTATTTCCAATCTCAACTAGGCGGCACTTTTATTCCGACATTTTGATCCCCTTGCCGTTCATCTACTCACTTTCTTTCTTTTTCCAAATATCATTGCACTAGTATTTTCCAAGCTCAACCTGTAGCAAAAACAAAGATCGACTTGCCCCGTAACATTTGTGCCATTTATATATATTTTTTCCACTCGAACATCGTTACCCTGTCCAATTAATGCCTACCATGTACCGCCACGTTGGTTGCCGGAATACACATATCCGTTGATATAGCCATGTACGGAATATCATAGACATACATACACATATATTTACTACCATCTCACTTACAGAATATTTCCAAGCACTATTCCAACTCACCCCAATTCTAAAGCTGTGGCGCACCTTCTTTCTCTTCACCGGTCTAGTCTGCCCCGTGCGACGCGACCTCTTAGGGTTTCTGCCCACTCCGCAGACTCAAATTTTCCCTAGATTACTCTAGCTTCTCATTTGCTTCTTACGTCCGAATTTGTAAGACTTTTCAGAAAACTTCCCAGGGGGTCACCCATCCTAAAATTGCTCTCACTCCAAAGACGCTTAACCTTGGAACTCGATGAAATACGATGCTTTAATGCCGCATAATCATGTCCACCTCACCGCATGACCTTCATTACCTAATCTGGAGCAAATTGGGATCTGACAACTTCCAAACATTCTCGTAACGTGTCTCCCTCCAAATCTAGAGAGGGTCTTTTACTCTTCCGACTCCACAATTACTATTTTAGTCCCTTTTTTTTTTTTCAATCCTCAATATTCACTTTTCACCTCGTGGATATGACTACTTTTCGTCCTAGACTTCCAGATTCCCAATGGTGGGACATACCTTGATCGCCGTTATTGATAAATGCTTAGTTACCGGCCTTTGGATTTTTGCCCTTATTTTACCTCCTTCCTCATCCTTTCTATAGCCGAGTCTTTCACAGTCTCGTCACTTATAATACTCGTATCCTTGGCTACACATGTCATGGTCTATTACTACACCATTACCTCGCTTCCTTCTTATTTCCTTCTTCCGTTTACCCTTTCTTTTCTTATGCTCACTATCATTGCCGTTATCACATAACCCTTATTCCTAACTTTCCCTACAGAACTTGATAAACCTTCCTTATTCGTTCTATAGCTCGCTTTTCCGTTTCATACTTGCCTTTATATTCTAGCTACATAGATCACATCGTAGCTTTGGCCACTTTCTCACTAGGCTTTACTTATTTCCATGACAGTCCTTATTATATTCACATTATCTCATTCGTAATCAATCCTATAACATAACACTTCTTAACCCTTTACCCTTTCTGGTCCACTTTATCCTTAATATCTCACAAGTTGTCTTACCCATACATTCATATCCACCGCAATCCTCTTCCTCTGTACCTTTGTCTTAATCATACTATTACTTCTTTTAACTATAAGCTCGTCATATTTTTCTCCTGCTTATCGATTCAGTCGGTACCTTAATATAACTCTCTATCAAGGTTTATCGGCCTTTTCTAAATCACATTTTAGTACCGCAAGCCCTTTCCAATTTCTTTTATCATATCGGTATCGACCTTCTAATTATTCTCATCCTCAATTTAGCAATTAACTTCTTTCTCGATGTCAGCCGTACTCGTAGCTTAGTCAAATCTTATCATTACTGTTAGTACGACCTTTCAAGTCATATCACAAATCCATATCTCATTCTCTTTTTATTTCTAGGAAAATTTTGGCAGAGTTTCCTCTATATTTCTTACTATCTCAAAACCTGCACGCAGGAAATACCAACAATGCCTCACAGGGCCAACATATATATGTATATATCATATCATATCACGGCCACACAGGGCTCCCAATATCAATACTAGTACGAAAAAGATGAACATACCTCGTGTGTCCAACTTAAACTGCACCTGTTACACTTTCTTGTTTACTTTCCCTTTTAATCCTTCAACTTGTATTTCAATCGTACTTTAATATCTTACCCGACATATATCTTTCATACCTTTACTTACCTGCGTGATTTGTAACTTCCAATATCGCTAGTCACTTTGTTCTGTCGACGCCATTCTTCTGCTGAAATCGAAGGTTAGTACAAGATATCTCATTTCCTATGACTTGGCTCTATGGCACGATCTAAGGAGTGAAAGAAGAGTAACCACCCTAGATGCCCCGTAGCCTCCTGTTTATAAATGTGGCGCGCTTCACACCATAAACAGGACTCTACTGGACACGACTTTGCAGACAACCCCTAGGATGAACCGCTCTGATACCAATTTATCACATCCAAATTTCCGATAGGGCGTGATGGGTACCCGACCCTTACTTAGGGCCGAGCGAACCCGCTGACTCTCGTTGTACTCATAATCATGCTGGGCCCTTAAATCATGACGGAATGCATAAGGAAAGCTTTTCGAAGAACAATATGCTTTTCATCTTTCTCAACTCAAATAAAATCTGTAACATATGAAACTTGTAACACAATGCATAATAATACATCGGCTTACATAGCCGCTTACAAAACTGACATCTTATATACACGACACTGGTCTCGCAAAGTCTCTAACATAACTCCGGATACCATAACAAAAGCACTCGACTCGGCAAAGACTCGGGGAAATGAGCTCGCCAATCCAAATGGAATGCCTTCTCGCTAACGTCCTCTACTATCCGTAGGTACCTGCGTGGCATGAAACGCAGCCCCCGAAGGAAGGGGGTCAGTACGAAATATGTACTGAGCATGTAAAGCATGAAATACCACAAACAAGATCATACTGTAGAGAGGAGTATAGAAAATCGTAAGACTTGCCTTTAAAACATAAACCATGCGTATCAATATCATGTCAAATTCATTATGGAACTGAGAAACATAACTAGAAAATCATCTTGTACATATGCATAGATATAACGTGCCCCGGCCCTCTAGTGAGGGACGCGGTAAGTAAAATCATCATATACATGTACATATATATACCGTACCCGGCCCTCTAGTGAGGGACTCGGTGAAGTAGTCATCATATCATCATGTCATCATATGCATCATGTCATCATATATATATATATATATATATATATATATATATATATATATATATATATATAGTACGTACCCGGCCCTCTAGTGAGGGACTCGGTGAATAGAATCATCATATGCCATCCCGGCCGCCATCCCCACATCATCACATCATCATCATCATCATATATATATACATCCGATCTAGTAGGGATATGAATAATGCAAGAAACCGTGCACGAATACGTACCCGGCCCGGGACTCGGTGAAAGACATATTGAGCTTTGCACGAGCAGAGTAGTGAGAAACCATATGCACATAAATCATCATTACAGACTCAATGGATAAGCAAGTGGTCGACACTCGAAAGTTAAAATAGTAATCATGTTAAGTTCTTTCAAAAAGAGTCGTTAGGACTGTATAAATGAAAATCTCGGGGACCACGGATATGCATCAAACCAATCCGGGCTCGCCCATGAAAGTTAAAGTCATTATACGTTATAGAATCACTTACGAGCATATCAAAGCAATCCGGTTCTGTCTATGAAAGTTACGGACATTTTTAGACATAGGATCCTTTAGGAACAAAACCGTTTATACAACATTTTAAATCCAATCATATCAAAGACATAAAGACCATAGCTTGACCATATTAAGGATGCCAACATCAAGAAGCAAATATGAATCATAAACATGCTCGGAACTTAAGAATGGAGTTACCCCAAGGCACAAATCATGTCATATCTTACTTCCGTCTAAGACATGCCAAAAGAAGGAAAGAGTAATCTTTACATACCTCGTCCGCTTCCTAAGCTAATCCAACTTAAGTCTCGGCTTCTCAAGATCTACAATAACGTCGTTAGACACCAAACATTAGTCATAAGCACTTAGTAATCCAATTCCAAACTAGCACTTTATCTACAGAAATTTGGGCAGCATTTCCCCTGTAAATTCAACAACCCCGAGAATTCAACTCGGCCAAATCTTCAACAACAATACCAACAACCATATTAACAACATCAATAATCAATTCAAAACGCATTATAACGCTAGCAACCCCCTTTCTACATAATTCGACAACATTCCATTTATGTTCAAATCAACACATACATTCAAACTAACATCAACGCTCACATATTCAAATACTAATCCGAGATCGTTCAAACAAGATTCAAGAATACTTCCAACAATCCGCACAATATTCAAAACAACCCATCCAATATACCATACAACCCGAAACCTCCCAAGTTCAAGGAAACAACAACAACACATTTCTTTCTTCCAAATTCATCAACTACATCAACAATTCATACATTGACAACATCATTTTCACAAATACAAGAAACTATACTTAATTCACATTAGCTTCCATAACAAACCACAAACGACTATAACTTCAATTTGAACCATTAAACTTTCATTTGCATCATAGAATCCACAACACAACCACCCAAACGTACTAAATAAAATTTGTTCTTCACTCCTACATAATATCACATACACACGGCCAAGCCCACAACAATTACAACTTCACTTGAACTATTCAATACCTTCGTTTTCATCACATAATCCATGACAACAACAACCAAAATACCAAGTAAATTTAACTCATTCCATTTGCATGAAACCAACATCCATACTCACGGCTCACTACCAACATGCATATTCTCATGAGTTTCATTCATTTCTACATGCCACAACATACACAAATCATCCATAACATATGAAAAAGGAGATTGAATCTCACCTCTTCCACCTTGTTCCTCCCTCGGCTAGAGTTGAGAGTTGCAAGAACGAACTCTTTGCTTGCTTCAACAACCCCTCCATGTTATAGAGGACCTTCCATTTAGTAGGAAAGCTAGAAGAAAATAATTTTTCTTGATCAAAAATTTGGACATGGAATTCGGCTATAGCTTGGCCGAATGGTCCTCCATGTTTTTTTTCTCCAAGCTTCTTGAATTCTCTTAAGGTGAAGATGATAAATGTGACTAATTACTCACCTTTCATATACTTATACAATTAGCATGTGGCCCATGTCCCACTTCACTATGCAAGGCCACTTGGCCCCTTTTGGCCATTTTCACGAAATATTTATTTCACTTCTAGCCCCTAATTTTCATGAAATGTTTAACTTTTCATAATTCACTTTTAACCCCAAATTTCTTAATATTCCATACCAATTCAATCATAAGCAACTCATGCCTTAAAACAAAGTCGAAAAGTAGCCTTGTTCTTAGCTTGTCGCAACCAACTTAAAATATTCCAACGTACAAAATACGGGATATAACATGTTTTAAGGGGGGAAGGATGTTACACCCTGAAAAATTTCGCGCTACCAAGATTGCAGAAGGCTTATTACGAGCTCAGAGAAGAGTAATGTCATACAAGGATTAGGGATGAAGATTATATAATCTGAGTATAAGAATATATAAATATGTATGACATTTGGAGACCATATGGGGTGAATCAGTTCATACGTTACTTGATGAAAAGCCCTCGTTACTGTAAGTTAAGTGGGGCCCACACGCCGGAGGTTTATAAAGGGCATATGAAAAATTATATGAGTAGTATATGAGAAGTTGAGCAAGTCTTAAGAAGGACCCTTAAGCCACATATGGGCATAAGCCCTCAAAAGTGATGATCTGAGGAGATGTTTTCGGATGATTTGACTTGAAGAGGCCAAAACTTCATTATAGGTTTGGATTTTGGAAAAACACCAAAAATAAAAGTGATAGATAATTGAAATAGATTTCCAACCATAGGTCGTGGGCTCTCATACGGTATTGGGATAAAACGTTATGCGAATTTTAAAATCGCTGTCGTAAGTCGCAATTAACCTCGCGCGAACACACTGTATGCGCGCGGAATGCGCGGCAAGACTCGCAACTCGAGCCGCGAATGCGCCACATGGTAGCATGATCGCTCTGAGCAAATTTGAAATCGGTCCAGGCAGAACCTGGATCGTTATGAAAAGGGGACACCCCTCATTTTTTCAGCCAAACCACCCCAAAATCCTCTCTAATCTTCTGGAAATTTCCCCAACCTTCCAACACCCACTTTTTAGCCTAAATCAGGTATAATTCTCAAATTTCGGTCCAGACGGCGTATAGTTGCAACTACAAAATTGTATAGCGGCACGTTGTGGCTTAAGCTCAAGGTGGAGAAGTGAAGATATAGCGATATTATCGAGAGAAAGGTATTAATCTCTTGTTATTAATGTTAATCTTGGTTTATTTACGGAGAGATAGAGTTAAATTGTTATAAAATAATTATGTGGTGGAAATATGGGACAAAACACCATATGGGACGTTTACGAAGTATTTTGGTATTGGAAATTTTATGGTTAATGTTGGTATTGTTGTTGTTACTGGTTGCTGAGTTGGGATTCCGAACTAGGCATATACACAGAGGAGATGTTGCCGAAATTTGGGCAGCTTTTAGAAAGACTTATTTGAAGGCTTAGGATAAGTATATAACAACGGGCCTAATCATAGTATGAATGGTCTTATATGTAGACTTGCGGGATCGGACGGATAAGCATAGGTAGTTGGAGGCTGAACAGGCATGTTAAGGCTCGTTCCCTTCTTTCAAAGGCATGATTCCTCTGTTTGATTCCATAAATGTTTCGATAACCTCCCTGTTTCTAAATGTTAGAAGTTCATAATTCAAGGCATGACTCCTTTTCTGATAATCCATAAATGTTTTCCAAAATATCCGTATATTTTTCCGTACCAGAGATTTATGATTTTGTAAGCTCTTATGACAACAATGATGGACATGTTTTTACATGATGACGATGATGCCAAAGATGAGAATATTTCTATGATGATTATGATGAGAATGATTTCATGTTTAAAGGTTCCAAGCTTATGGTTTCAATGTGAATGCGATAATGTTGAGCTATTTTCTTGATTTCTCAGTTTTATTCATGGATGATGACTCTATTTCTAAAGATTCCAAAGTACATGAACTGACGCTTTGTGAGATTTATGATCTTATTCTATGCTTTCCCTTAATGTTATTCTTCATTGATAGTCTTACCTCATAATGCTAGTTCCTTCAAGGTGAGACATGACGATCATGATTATTCCATAATATAATCGGAGGTTATCGACCTTACGTCACTCCGATGGATTTATAGCTTTCTTTGGACTCTCATGCATGCCACTCATATATATATATATATATATATATATATATATATATATATATATATATATATATATATATTATAATATCGTCCCGACGCGGGATACATGGTTAAAAGGATTAGGCCGTTTCGCCTGTACTATAATATATTTGTGGATGGGGTTGTACATGTTAAATATATATATATATATATATATATATATATATATATATATATATATATATATATATATATGTAAATATGGATCGGGTTGCACGTTCCGCATCACTATTATTGACACATATGTATGAGAAAGATTTTATGAAAAGCTAAGCATGCACGATATCTGCCTTAGGAGGCAATCATATGTACATGTTATTCCCTTATCTCATGTTATGCTCCATATTTTTCCTTATGTTATTCTCCATGTTCGGTATCTCTTCCTATGTTACTATTCATGCCTTATATACTCAGTACGTTGTTCGTACTGACGTCCCTTCTTATGGACACTGCGTTCATGCCCGTAGGATCAGGTAGCCAGCCGAGCAAGCTAGACCAGTAGGGCCTCTTTCCAGTTCCAGCCAGCAAGCTCCATTTGGACCGGAGCTACACCCCTTTGGTATGCTATTCTGCTGTGTACATATTTGGGTATGGCAGGGCCTTATCCTGTCTCTTCGACAGTTTGTATCTTATGGAGGTCTGTAGACCGTGATAGGTAGCCGTGATGTTATGCAGCCTCGTCAGTGCTTATTTTGTTGTACAGTATATATAGCGGCCAAATCGGTTTGCGCTGTTACTTTCAGTATTTATGTTTATATGTATGCATTGGCCGTGAGTTCTCGAGATGGTGTTTCTGGTGTTGATCATTCAGGAGACAGTACAACTCAGTTATGGTTTGTATATGGGCCCAGGTTAATCAGTGAAAAGTAAATGCAAGCAGGAGTGCTTGGCCAGTAGTGGTCGGGCACTCGTCACGGCTCATCGGTTGGATTGTGACACGGGTCCTTTAGTGTGAGAAGCAGTGTGACTTGAGCTTTCTTCTTTTAATTCAGGCAACTCTTGCTTTTCCTTCCGCAGACCAGATTCCTCCTCTCTTGGCCTCTATTTGGTAGTATCTTCATTTTGAAAAAAGTTGAAGATGCTGGTCTTTCGTGATCCACACTCTTGTTCCTCATACTTATATTTAGGTTTGTTTGTCATCTCCTCCCTCTACATGATGTATTTAAACAGTTCTTTGACGTGGTTGTTTAGAAGAGGATTTTCTTTAGTAACTTCTTCCACTTGCTCTTATAGATGTACTATAGCAATGACCATATTATCCCTTTCTTGATCTTGAGTAGTCTCTCTACCGTTCAATTTGAGAACATCAAGCTTTGTACCGATTTTGTCGACTTCATCATATGCACCTTTGAGAGCGACCCAAATCACCTTTGCCGTTTCACAAGAGGAAACTAGATTGTACTCCCCTGATCCAATGCTTTGAAGAAGAATCTTTTTGGCTTCTTGATCTTTTTACAGAGTAAAGCCATTCAGCTCGAGGAGATGAGAACCATAACAGATCATGTCCCACAGATTTGTATCCTTACCAAGGATGAAGTCTTGCATTCTAGCCTTTCATTATTCATAATGCTCAACATCGAAGCTTGGTGGTCTTGAGATAGATTCTCCCTTCTTTTGGTGTAGTGAGCTAGCCATGAAGACATCCTTTCGAAATGTTAACCTTTTAGAAAGAACCTGATCTAATACCAATTATTACATGATATGTATCCGCCAAATAATGTATGAGTGACCTGGTTGTGTACCAATTTCCTTATGCAATACAGTAAGTAAAGCAGGCACTGTTTTACCGTGGAAAACTCCTTGCTCAAGGGATTAAAACCACGACCTACCCCGGGAGGATTTCAACTCCACTAAACGAGCAACTTCAAATCACAACCTATTGTAAGCTAGGAATTAAACTCCATAATTCCTGAACCCTTACAATAGCGGAAACCTAGGAACTAACTCCCATAGTCCCTCAACCTTTGCAATACTCTAATTCCATGTACTACCATTTGACTAACTCTAGCCAAGGAAACTAATACACCTAGACTAACTCTAGCCTAGTGTACCTCTCAAAGGCACCCTTTGAGATTTTACCGTGACTAACTCTAGCCACGCATTTATACAACTAAGCTAACTCTAGCCTAGTGTACCACTCAAGAGCATGTGGAAGCAATCTTAGGAATTTAGAATACCTATAAAAGCTTTCTTTTTGGGAAGAGTATGTTTACAATTTAAGCACAAGTAAACAAAGACTTAGAACAACCTAAAGAGCATAGACAACATCTTGTTTCTGGATCAGGTTCTTCAGCTTGTAGATGGCTTTGTTCTTAAAAGCACTTGAGAAACTTGTGTCGACAGATTTTGCACAATATGAATTAGGTTTTTCAAGTTTACTCAATATGTTGCCATCATGTTGTACATATAGTGGGAGAATGTGGGATGGATAGAGACCACTCTTTCACTTTAACCTAAAGCATGGGCCAACTCACAGCCCTACTTATGTGCAAAGAAGTGGCTAGGCTTTGCAACTATTCTCTACTAACGGTACAAGGTGCACAGTGAGTAGGTTGCAGACCAGGTCTCTATCTAGTTCTGAAATAGTTTGACAATTATCAAAACACAAATGCACTTGGGCTTATCAAAAGGCATGCACCATGAAGGCGTCATCAGACTTCTACTCGAGAAAGTCACTAATCTAAAAAAAAAAAATGAAACAAACCGAGTTGGCCAATACTGCCAATGGATCGCCTCTCGAGTCATGGAGGCCTCGACAACCTTCTTTAATTCTTAAGCTCTCTAATCCCTGAACACTTTCCTCCTTACACTGCTGGAACTATCCCGTCCACTCAAAACCCCTACCACTGAATCATATCACGTCTATACCTACTTTCAAACCCCACTACCCTTCAACACGAATCAAGTTTCCGGAACCACCCATACCGTGCCTTCGTAACAAGCCCCTCGACCTTACCTACTCCAATCCTACTACCCACCAAAACCTCGATAGCCTGCCCACTTGATGAAATACTAACATCCCTCGAAACTAATCCACACATCCAACCGTATCCTTTTTTTACCCTGTCACTCAAATGACTTCTCCCCAGAACAACTAGAATTGGACCACTATGAGGAGATGGAAAGGCTTGGAGAGCCAAATAAGAAAGGTGCTAGGAAAGAATGAAACAAGAAATGTGAGCCATGGTCGTATAATCTGCACGAACTACTCACAAGGCTACCAGACTGAGATATGATGATCTTTGCATGCATCCAGATTTGGATTTGCTTGAAAGTTTCAAAATACCTAAGTTTGAGAAGTTCAATGGCACAGGAAATACATACTGTGACCAGCTGATCGGAGTAAAGAGGAATCAACCCTTGATTGTGAGGTACGTTTAGCCGATGTCTGACAGGAGAAGCTTCAAAATGGTTCACCGTGCAAGACATGTGCCAGTGGGTCACATGGGAGGATATAGTAGAGTCGTTCATGGAAAAATTCTAATTCAACATCAAAATGGTGCTAGAAAAATACTATCTAGAGAATATCAAGCAGAATATAACTGAAAACTACCGAAAATACGCGAGTAGGTGGAGGGCCGAAGACACTCAAGTACAACCACCGACGGGTGAAGAGGGGATGGTCTCTGTTTTCATTCAGTCACAAGAACCAGAATACTATGAAAGAATTCTCTCCATTACAAGAAGACCATTATCCGAGTTAGTCAAGATAGGAAAAGCTATAGAAGATGGTCTCAAATTCGGAGGGTCACATGACTAGCCAATTTGTCCATCAAAGCTCCATAGTGGGATGATACAGGAACTTTGGGAGATGGTTTGTGAGGGTTTAGGATCTGTAGAAGCTGAGAAATGAAGTCTCAAATGAAACCCACCAAATATATGCAACTTTTTCAAGTTGCACTACCTCACATATATAGCTGTTAGGTCGCATGATCTACTTTCTGTCCTATGCCGTGTCCGATTTTTGCTTATAGGATAGAACATGTTACTCTACCTGTTTGATGTCTTCGAAATTTAATAAATAGGTAAGTAAAGGACACATGATGTTTACCTGGAAACCATCAGGCTTAAGGGCGATAAAAACCACGTGCTACAGACCTGCAGGATTTTCCCCAAACTCTACTACAACTATGAGCCAACTGCAAATTAAGTTAAAAACTATGCAACTAATTCCTACCTCAGCCTTGCTACTCAAACTTTGACTAGTAAGCTATCTTCAAGTAATAAACTACTAATTGAAGTTACAGTGTTTGTATTTATAGAACAAACCTAATACACAAATCTAGAATTCAAAATTGGAAACATTATTCAATAAAACAACTCCCTCGATCCTTGTTGTGCACTAGGGACGCAACCGGTATTCTTGAATATGATGGATAAATCTTTTCCTCGCTCAACATTATGAATTACCTCTTTGTGGGTGTGCAAACTTCTTCTTGGTAAGACCTAGGTATTTATAACAATTGTAGGTCTATAGGTGGGTGACAGAACCTTCTCCTTATTTGGAAGACAATACACAATAAGGTTTTTTCTTGTACTTAGATTCTTGCCTTGTTGAGACGGCTTCTTTTTCTTATTGAAGGCTTACTAATCTCGACAAATATGGAATGAATATTTCATACTTAACCGCCAAGTCTTACAATAATTCTTATACAAATCCTTGTTGTTGTAGGATTTGTTTGGAACATGTTCACAAACCTATTTCATCCGCCTAGTTCGTCCCTCTCTGATATTGGCATCTGTATGAGCTGGAACATATTCATATACCTGTTCCACCAATCTCTTTCATCATGCATCTACCTTTAAACTGCTTCTGAGATATTGGCTGGAGCATATTGATAGACCTATATCATATATCTATATAGCTCTGTCTGCAACTGGTAAACTCACCTCTGATCACTTTAAGATCTTCTTTATATAATGTATTCACTTCTAGGTCATCCATTCACTGTACTGATGACCTGTGATCATTCCTCCTCTGTATATGATGACTCTTTGATGCAGAAAATGTTTATACATTTGTTCCGTTTCTTTATTGAACTGCTTCTTTTACTGAGTCATCTTCTCTTCCTTTTTGGACTGTGCTTGTCTGAATCTAATGGAACATGTTTGTAAACCTGATTCACATGCATTGATTGCAACCGTCTCTTTGTGATAAATCAGCTCTTTGGACCTGTTCCATTCACTCCGTGCATTCTTGCTCTTTCAAACATTTCACTGTGTTTGGAACATCTGCTTCATTCAACCATATGTCTAGCTTTGTTCAATCATCCTTTTCAGTTATCACATATATCTAGACTTGGTTTGTCTTCATGGTACCAATCATTGTAACTTTGTCAATCAACAAAACCCTCATACACATTAGTGTAGCTAATGCCAACAAATTCCCCCTTATTGATGATGACAAACTCTCATTATTTTTGTGCTCATTATACCATGTATCAACCTATTTTTTCAACCTGTTCCGAACATTCACAACTTTGACTTGGACTTAAATTTTCTAATGTGAGCATATAAGTTATAAAGCTGGTTTGCACAGTTAAACTATCTTCCCCCTTATGGCATCATTAAAAAGTTAATCCTGAGATTTATGGTAGTAATGTTTTAGCAATATTCAACTCATGGCCACTGGGGCTATCGCATAATCATAGATAAGATATTTACATATTTATGTCAAGAAAACATTCATGTCATACAATTTAGGCACAAATTAGTACGATATGCAAAATATTTTTTTCATTGATGTGAACAAGTACAATTCTATTCAACCGGTTACAACAATATACAATAGTTCATTGGAACTGGACTTTCTAAAATTTGTACGAGGATAAGTTTAGGGAGAAGACCAATCACTTTAAAGTGAATGTGACAAATGTGGATGTCCTAATCCTATCGAGTTCTAACTAAAGGGGTGGCTTTAGTTGGGAGGATATCTCTTGGTCATCTATTTTTCCTTCCCTTAGATAGATCTTATCTATATCCACCTTTTTTCCTCAAGAGGACCCACTATTTTTTTTCCACTGATTTTGCCCATGAGGACCAAGATCTGGAATGCAATTCTTTTCTTGATGGTGAGGGGTTCTTTCTCTGATTCAACCTTCCATACTTCTCCATGAACCTGTAGGGGGTCGTATTTTTTCCGATTCGTATTTGCACTTGCCTCATTTAAAAAGGAAAGTGTCCCGGCGAAGTACGGTTGTCAATCGTATCGGGAAAAAGGAAAAAATATACTTCTATGTGGATGGTGCTCTAAATGGACTTTGTTGTAGAGTCGCCACCTAATTTTTAAAAAGTTAGGAAAACCAGTTCGAAAAGGGTTCATTCAAAACGGTTAAATTTTAAAAGAATCCTAATCTAACCAAAGTTCGGGTAAGGGTTCTGGTGATCCCCTGGGGAAGGTGTTAGGCACCTCGGTATTAAAGATTCGTAAAATACGGTTGACCTACGGGTTCTAATAGCATGCCTTTGTAGATCTAAATTGTTTATAGTGAAAAAACTATTTCACTTTATATTTCCGAAGTGAAAAGTTAGTTGTTCATGCAAAATATACTACATTTCAAAAAATGAAGGTGGTAGAGTTTTGCCCAAAACTGGGTTTCGGACTAGAACACTTAGGCTAATACCCAAAGGCTCTTAACCTAAGTAGGACTCTACGTAAGTCCATCCAATATAGTTTTGAAAAAATATTTTTTGTAGAGAAAATAGTGTTTTTAGGAAAATAGTTTTAGGCATACTATTATAGTCCATATATTAATCGTATTCTACATATATAGTCCATTTTTATTCTATATATATTTTTTAAAAGTTTTAGTCAAGTTTTATTTTTTAGTCTAAGTCTAAATAGTCACAATCAGTCCCATAAGTTCTAAACACTGGTCCGAATCAGTCCATATGTCACAAGTCCACGGGTTTCAAGAATGTTCAAATCAGTCCCATAATTTATGAATTTGATCATTTTTAATCCAAATTATACTAAATCAGCCCGTTTGAAGTCACAAGTTATTTTAAAATCAAGTTTAGGCAACTCTACATATAGGGCAACTTTAAGGGTTCCAATTTATAAATAAATACACGAATAAGAATTTAAAGGCATAAGTAATGAAGAGATAGGAAATTGGGCCGGCCAAGCCCAAATAGAGATGTTATGCAACGGGTATCTTCAAAGTCCAAAATTGCGTATGCTCCATTTTGCTCTGAGGTTGGGTAGACTCGATCTAGATACGTTAGTGGGCCTCGTTGGGACCCACCAACGAGTTTGGGTGGACAAAATACAAACGGGTATACATAGTATTAGTACACATTCGTGAATCAAACTAAGTACAAAATTAAGACTACAATAATTATTACAAAGCAAAAAATGAATTATAACTTATTGGGCCTGATCCACTAGTAATAATCAACAACATCTAGCAACCAAAAGGGACCAGATATAAAACAGGCCCAAAATAGTAGTGGTCATAAGTGAAACATATAAAACGCTGATGATAGGTCCAAATAGCAAGCCCAAGCTAAAAGATTTCTAAGTGTCCAGCAATAATATTCATAATATACTATCGGTATACCACTCCATTTTTCTCAAATTATTTCTAAGTGTCAAAGTTGTGATGTACATGATATACCATTAATATCCTATTGAAATAGAGAGCAAAATCCATAACAGCGCATACCCTCTATACACCTAATATACACCATACATTTTGCTGATATTGACCCTCAAACACCTAACAGAAAACCACTAAATCTACCCAAAGAGTCCCACAATTTTCAACTCATGTTTTAACCATGAAGTAAGGCCAAGCAAGCAAGCATAGCTTTAGGACAAGTCACAAACACAGGACAGAGGTGTCACAGAGTCATTTAGCAAGCAACAAGAAGAAGAAAACCAAACAGTATTAAGTAATGCAAGGATGGGTAATGCAGGGCACATCAAGTGTCACAGCTCAGCAAACAGGAATGGCATGGACAAGAGGGCATGGCAAATTTCAAAAGGCAAATGAGTAACAACAACAATGAAGTAGTAAGGAAAACAAAGCAAGCACAAGATTAAGAGTAAAGCAGAAAAAAGACAAAGGCAAAGCCACAATCATCCTAATCAAAATATTAATTTCTAGTTCCTTTTTAGGAAATACGTAGTTAATGAAGACAGGTAATAAATGATCTAGTCAAAAGTTCATTTTTAAGCCAAGAAGAAACTAAACCAAATGCCAGAAAGCCATTTTTCTAACCTATTCACCACTTACAGAGGCATGTTTTAAGGTCCAAAGTCATTTTTTGTACCAATTTTAGCTTAAACAAGTCTAGGTATTAAGCAGATTCAGAGTGCAGGTCCCCAACATTTCCCAAGTCCCTAAATCCTAGTTTATGTTCAATCATTAGATCACAAAGGTCTCAACTAGTCTTAAGATCATCTCGAGATATGTACAAATCGAGAAAACATCAGACAGCGTTAAAATGACAATTTTAACATAGTTCATTCCCACAATCAAACGCGAGATCAAATAGGGTCCAAAAAATGATGATTGGTCACATGGGGTAAAAGGGCATGAAGCTATCCTAGGAACTTCAACCGCATGATTCAATCAATTCAAACAAAAAGAAGGTTCATGTCCACTCCACAATATGCAATAACCGGCCATTAGTCATGTTTTGGTTCAGGAAATTATATACCCTAGAAATACTAATGATGAGGCAAATTAAAAGCCATTTTAGTTTCGGCTTAGCATCATATCAAGTCCAATTTTAACAGCATAATATGTCTTCGAAGGGAAGTTTTGACCAAGGGTGAAGCTAGAATACAAGTCGTGGCACAAACCCAAGTTATAATAAGTGTCACAAGCTCTAAACACTAAACTTCATAAACCTAACTTAGCATGATTCAATCAATTCAAACAACCGTGGTACACCCGTATCTACTAATGATGAGGCAAAAAAAAAAAAGGCCTGCTCATATGGCAAACAATGAAGGTACATCATACTTCTCCTAGGTCAAATGTGGTGTATTTGAATCCGTATGAACAACCGCGAGGTTTCCAAGATCAATCACATAGAAAAATAAGGAAAGGAGAACTATCACTATACTTAGTCTCAGACATCCTTTTAGGTTCAGTTTTAGTTCTCTGCATCTTTAACTTCTATATGATCTAGCAGGAAAGGGTATTTAAAGTCTCATTAATCAAGGCAAACTCAACAAGGAATGTTACACTGTAATTTGACAAGTGATTGGCACACACATATGACCAAACATGACTCAAACCATTCTAATAGATCAACAAGACAAGCTACATTTGTCACAGTTCTCTCTTTTAAACAAACATTTATATTTGTAGACATCCAACCATTCTTAGCCATTTCAAAATCCATAAAGCAAAGCAAAGAGTCATTCTTTACTTCTTCTAAGGCTTAGCAAGATTTAAAGATGACAAATGTATATAAGTGAAGCAAAAACAGTCACAAAAACATACCAGTCCTGCTCTATTATAGCTTTAACGGTTATTTAGTCAAAAAGAGGAAATCTAAGGTTCAGGCTTCAAAGTTTCACAAAATTTTACAGCTAGCTAATCTTTTGAAAACTATGTTTTGCAAATTTTGAAAAGATTTAGTCTTTAAAAGGTAGGAGAACAAGTCCAACATAGATAAACAAGCAAACAGAGATTCAAACACACCTTCAAGCTCAATATAGGTAGGCGTAGAGAAGCAAACAAACACATCAATGTTTGAGAAGTCATTTTTTTAGTTCAAACTTAGTCCAAGATAGCCATATAAGATCAGAACATACTACAGCCTCTAAAATCTCACTAATGTGCACCCAACAAACTTATTCAGATGGAAACATAAACTCAAATTCCATTTTTAGGAAAAGACAATTCTTGTTTGAGAATCATTTAGTTTTTTTTTTTTCAAAGAGTGTTCACATCATTCAAGACATCCTTTAGAAAAATACTAGTAACCAACTATAAACCAACATTAACACCTTCCTTATTTAACTCTTTGCACCTAAGATTAATAGCTCAAGCAGAGACCAAAACAAACCAACCAAGACTAAGGAACACAGGATCCATAAAAAACAATAGCCAACACACACCAAAGAGACGAGGGTAATGCCTCAGAACCTTTACATAATAGGACCAGCTCAAGCAAAGTCTATATCAAAGTCCCCATACTATTCTATAATCAATGTAATAGTAAACAAAAGAAAGACCTTTAACCTTCATCATTTTTAGTTTTACATCACAGTAGCTTAGCAAACTCAATAAGACAATAACCCAACAGCTTCTAAACAAACATAAACAACTCTAAAATATACAAATAAGCTAGACTCTTATAGAATAATAACTAAAACAACTTTAAACAATCATAAACAAGTTAAGCATGTAAATAAGCTAAAACAAGAATGAAATAAATTAATAATAGGATATTACCTTTTGTTCTGCAACCAAAACAAATGAAGGAACCGGACCAATACCTCAACACCAACACTTAATCCTTGAAAAATCCTACTGTTTTTTATTTTTCCTAATATGTTGTCCTATATTTGTGGATAATATATGTATAGTATATATATTGTAGTAATTTAAAGAAGGTGTGTGTGTCTATATATATATATATATATATATATATATATATATATATATATACACACACACACACACACACACACTTGGTATCTTAATAGAATTTTATAGTAATAAGAGTTTAAGACCCTTTCCAATTCTTCGAAAATTTTCGTAAAAAAAAGCCTCCCTAGAATGGCCATTAAGCCTTCTATTTATAGCACCAAATAGGGATTTTGGGACAAAAATGGAAAGAAATAAGCCCATAAATGAATTTTCCGCCAATTCTACAAGCCCTTAATTCAAACAATTCATATTTTTCCAAAGGACAAATAGATTTTCAGCCAATTTGTACTAATCCGTAACTCATCCAAATTCAAAATAAAATCTACCGCATTGTACCCCAAAAATTTAAATAAAACCAATAAAAAAAAGAAAATTTAGGGGTAAATTCCTTTTTTAATAGTTCAAATTTATTACTTTAGATTGTAACCCCAAAAAATTTAAATAAAATTAAAAAAATAGAAAATACTAGGGTAATTTTTCCTTTTCCCTTAAAAGGTCAAATTATTACATTCAACGTTTAAATAAAATACCTAAATTGTACCAAAAAAGATTTAATCCCTTTAAACGAATTTTTAATTTTTTCCCTTAGAAATTCCTTTTTATTTTTTATTAAGGTTTTGGGGGACAAATGAAAGAAAAATTGGCAAAATTTAAAAAAAAAGGGAAAATTTTAAAAAACCTTTAAAAGGATTCCCAAATTAAAATTAAAAAAAAAAAAACAAATCAAAAAATTAACCTTTGGAAATTAAAGGGGAACCTTATAAAACAAAAACCCCAAAAGCCCGGGGAAAAAATGGCCGTGGATAGCCATTTGGGGGGGAACCCTAGAAATCATTTCAAATCGCCTCAAAATTGTCTCGAGAAGAGACAGATGGTCGGGCCAAGGAAATGAAAGGTGGAGAGTGAAAGTTTGTTTTTACACACTTTCATTCCCCCTTTTTAAAAAAATAAAAAAAAACATTCACCCTTTAAGTTTTTTTAAAAAGCTTAATTTAAACCCCCCCCTCCCGCCCCCCCCCCCAAATTTTAATCAAATAAAGACTAAGTATTATAAATACACATATATAACTAAATAAAATAATTATTTAGGCTAATTAAATTTAAAACTCTCAGAATTTAAAATATTAGCTTTAAAACAAGCCTAATATTGATATAGTTCCGAAGAATATTTAAAATTATGAAAAATGCTGGCCAAAGTGAGTCAGAATTCATACGCCATCTTAATTAACAATTTTTTTCGAGTTAGAAGAAGTACGGATACATATCTTCTTTCAAATCATTTTCATGAAGGTAAATAACTCACAATTTTTCAGAATTGTAAATTTTTATGAAATAATATTTAAATGGTTGATTTGTAATTTTCTGAATTTTGATTTTTTAATTTTTTAAGAGTATATCCTTACTCTATTTTTGGACTGGGGAATTTTGAAAATTAAAACGCATCTTACGAGGTGAAAATTAGGTGTCAACAATTGCCCTTTCGGTTCGAGGATGGCAAGTCATCCCGAGCTACTAATTTTGACAAACCTAATTTTTACCAAACAAGAGAGACTACGACTTTTTCAAGAAAAATTTTTGAAAGTATGGCTTAACCTTGGTCTGGGCTTCCTACATATCTCATGTTACGAGAATTCAGCCGCTTTGTAGTTCGACTGCATTTAGGACTAACACAAAAAGAAACTTTTAAACTATCTCTGTGGTGTCCTAAAATAATCATAGGAATATAGCCGATCGTCGAAATTTGAGTAGCCTACATATCCCTGTTTTAATCAAAGAATCAGATCAATTCCCGATAGCCCGAAAAGGGAAAATTCCCCTTTGGGCTATTTC
>NC_081343.1:42551368-42585793 GCF_029784015.1 Lycium ferocissimum
CAGAAATATCCCCCGCTTTCCCAAATTACAGAACATTTTATTATTCAAGAAAGAGCACATTCCATAAAGTGCATACAAAATCCTAATCCCAGCATGTCCTACTTTAGAGCAACTGCACAGTTTTAGAGAGACCAACTCCTATATTTTCTGAGCGAAAGTCATGAACTTAATAAAATGGTGTGTCAATAGCACTGTTCAAGCATAAACAAAATACCTTGACACAATTCATAAACATATAATAAGTGTTAGATCAGGATTTCTAGCACATGAAATACCGAAACATATACAGCATTCTTAACAATAGACTAAAAACATGTATCTCAGATCCTGGGTTTGAACTGAAAGAAAAATATGTATATAACCTTGAACCACTGTAAGATGATCACATAACATATTGAACCACATTTGGCAAATCATTTCAAGGCTAAGAAAATACTTAAACAGAATAAGTTTTGAAAGAAATCATAATTTCTAGGATACTGAAAACCAAACACATGACTCTTAACGTGTTAGGCCACATAGAAGTGTGCTTCATGCTTATATAGAACTTAACAAAAGCAGAGAAAAATTAACATTTTTACAAGCATGATCTCTAAAAACGTTCTTAAACAAGGTAATTTGTCTAAAGAAACTAAATTTTTATAACATGTAATACAAAGGAAACCTTCACAAGAAATGGACATTTTAAACAAACAAACCGGTTCCTAAAAGCTCCAGGCACTTGAACCATAATCAAATGAAGCATTCTATTCAAGGGCGAATTTATGCATTAAAAATGGATCACGTGAACACATGGTCACCCGACTAAACTCGGTATATTATGTATATAATTCCTAAACTATATCTAAAATTAGCTGAAGTAACACATGGTCAAACTAGACTAGGTGGAGCACTGGTTGAGTGTTGGGTTTAATTCCTTAAGATTGTGGGATCAAACCCCACTAAATGCACTTCTATTTATTTTTTTAATTTTATTTATAATGGTGAACCTATCCTCTTAAAATCCTAGACTCGCCTCTGATTCTATTATCTTAGTCTAGAAGGGGACAGAACCAGATTTTAAGTTCGTCTGGGATTCAAACAAAAGCATAACAATTGAATTAAATATCACTTTTGCTAGCTAGATACAGTGGCGGAACCAGGATTTGTGATAAGGGGGTTCAAAATATAAAGAAGTAAACACACGAATAAGTCCAAGTGGGTTCAACATCTACTATCTATACACAAAAAATAATTTTAACCATGCATAAACAGTGTAATTCTCCGCCAAAGGGGTTCGGATGAACCCCCTTAGCCGTACTTGGGTCGAGGCGTTGGTAAGTTTATCGTATTTAGATTTATTTAATTGTATTAATTATTACGTTTTAAAAATAACTATTTTTTTACTATTGAACACAAATACAGCTGGTGGCCCTACAACGATTAAGCATATTGGGGTTAGAGCATATGTCTTACCCCGGGTTTGCGGGGCTTGTGACAGAGATGGTACGGATATCCGAGGACGGTATCCGGCAGGCAGGATATTAGGGTTAGAGCGTATGTCTTACCCCGGGGTTCGGGGGCTTGCGACGGAGATGGGACGGATATCTAAGGACGGTATCAGGTACAAATATCTAAGGACAGTATCTGGTAGGCTCCTGGGTTTAGGCTCATGGATGATCCTATTCCAGAGGGTGAGTATCAGGCGGCGCGAGGAGGAGGACGCGGTGCTGCCAGAGGACGCGGTGCTGCTAGAGGACCTGGTGATGGAGGACACCATCTGGTAAATGAGGCAAATGAGGCCGCTCCCATTCTAGTCCATCCATAGCTGTTCCAGGCCGCCCTTGACTCGGCTGGACAGTCACCTATAAAAAGTGTGAGTTATAATTTTAAAAACAAGGCAAAATACAGATTATAATCTTTTAATGTTATTTGTGGCAACTTAAACAAGCTGTAAGTTACTACTATGATTTAATTTTATAATAATAGAGAAGATAATTTGTTTAAAAGTGTGATTATCATTATCAATCTCGACCGTCCTTAGCTGAAATATTAATGATTAACATATTTTAAGAAAAATAATTGAGCACTTACACATATAATTTAAAATCATAATGTTGGGCCCGTAAAACGGGCCTTTACGTATATCTAGTATATGTGTGTGTATATATATATTTTAGGGAAAATGACCTAATAATACTACTTAAGATACTATATTACAAAACATAAGAATACTTTTCCTTATTTACAAAATATAACAACTTAATTACAAAACATACCAAATCTGAAAAATTTAAAAAGCCCAACCCTTCCCTTCCCTTCCCTTCTGTTCACGTAAGGAAAATAGAAAGAGAACAATTTCTACACTCTGAGTGAGAAGAAACAGAGAGCAACGTTTTTTTTTTTTTTTTTTTGCTAGCTCACCCGAACAACCACAACACAACCATAGATCTTCATTAACACCACCGTTCTTCAGTCGAACTCAATCGATGTGCAAACACAAGCGACATTAATTTAGCATTTGTAACTTATGACTTCGATTCGAATTTCGTGTAATTTTTTTTTCTTCCTGTTGAGCTACACTTTTGTTCCTCCTAGCTATTTGATGTACTTCGTTATTAAAGAGTAACAATTTGATATTTGGGTCTATGTTTTGTTTGTCACTATTCCTAGAGACTGTAGATCTAGCATTTTGAACTCAGAGGTAAAAGAATTAGAATGAATGGATGTTGTTTTTTATTTGATTAATTTTGTATCCTTTATTGATATTATGTTGCAGGTTAGTGAGAAGGTTGAAAGGTTTGAGAAGAAGGGTGTCTCTTTGAAAGACTTAATATTTCAAATTTTGAGTGGATTCAAAATTATATTAATGTTGTATGATACTTGTATGTTGAGTTTGTATGAACATTGAATTTTAAGTTTTGTATGTTTTATTATTTATATTAAATTTGTATGAATATTGTATGAAAGTTATATACAATGTAGTTGTAGTTGTATTAAATTTTCAGAAATCTAACATGAACGTTATACAAATGTTATACAGTTATATAAATATTTTATACCGATTTTATACATGAATTTGTGACCGAAATTCTGTGCCTTGAGCGATACAATAAAAATGTGAGAATTCTAAGCCTTGAGCAAGATATACATATTTCATACAGTTTTCATACACAAAATATTGAACGAAATTTTCTAGCCTTGAGCTAAAAATACATATTTCATACAATTTCCATAGAGTTTTCATACACAAAAAATTGAGCGAAATTTGTAAGCCTTGAAGGAAATTTTTTGTATATGTTTTGTAAGAAATCTATTGTTATATTTTGTAAATTGAAAAGTATCGTCATATTTTGTAAATATACTCTGTCTTACGTATATATACGTCATTCTCCCTATATTTTAACTATATAGAAGCATGGATTTAGACCCATACTTCGTCGTTCGTCCTCCATTTAAAAAAAAAAAAAGGTGTGGGCCCCATACTAAACACCAACCAATATTTAAAAAAAAAAAAAAAAAAGAAGAAAAAAAGTGGAACCCACCATCTCCAAACTCACGGAAAAAAAAAGTAGACCCCATATTAACAAAATCAAGCAATATTAAAAAAAAAAAAAAAAAAAAAAAAAACAATGTCAAAAAAATAAAAAGTGCATCCCATATTAAAAAATCAAACAATATTCATATAATTTCCAAAGTATCTCATTAAATCAATAATGATGGATTCATTGTCACATGCGTATCAACCCATTAGTGAGAGCAAATGAAATTATTATACAGCAAAAAACATGGACATCATATTATTGCTTTTCTTCAAAAGGTTAAGTAGCCAAACCATACAATTTTCTTTCTTTTTTTTATATTAGCCTGAGATGTAATCTATATATTAAACTGTTGTATTTGCTATTCCGTCATGTTATTTATTTGTTATGTTTACTAAAATAAATATACTTAATACTCAAATTTTAAAATAAGATAGAATTTAATTATTTTTTCATTTTTTTCCTTACTCTAATAAAGGTGAAAAGAGATTAATATCATAAAAGAAAAAATAATATTAAATAGAGATCAAATAATTAATGAGGTAAATTAGTGAAATTCTAATTCTAATTGACGTTTCCTTAAAAAACCGTACAAAAGACAACATGACAAGTAAAATGAGCTAAACAAAAAATATTTACCAAAAATTAAAAAAATAGTAGTTCTTCATTTAAATAGAAAATCAAATTTCTACTTTGTTTCATTTTAAACATGCAAAATTAATATAATAATTTGAATTAGAATTATCCAAATCAAAATTTGATAAAAAATAATAGGTATTGTTTAGGCCCAATCTACATACATTAACAATAGAATTAGGTATTGTTTAGGCCCAATCTACATACATTAACAATAGAATTAGGTATTGTTTAGGCCCAATCTACATACATTAACAATAGAATATTTTACACCTTTAAATTAATCGAATTAAAATTCAAAGTATCAACTGATGCTTAAATATTACTATTGTTTTATCTCAAAAAGAGGAAAATAGTTTCCTTTTAAATAAGTCTTCTCTTTTAAAAAGTATTAATAAATTTTTGCCAACTTTGTATTCGTAGCAAACACTAATATAATAAAGTTTTGGATACGGAGACAAACTACAATGTTATATAATCGTGTTTTGAACATAATATATATATATATATATATATATATATATATATATATATATATATATATATATATATATATATATATATATATATATCTTTACACTATATAAGAAGAGCCGGTTTATATAAACGTCGTCGTCGTCCTTTGGTCCCACTTTTTATTTAAGTGAGAAAAAATCCTTTGTGGTCCCACCCACTTTTTTATTTAAGGGCAAAAAAATGACATTTTATACTTTATATTACGAACTCTTCTAAAAAGTAGATAGAAATACTTTATTATATTTCTATTTTTCTACTATATAAAAGCATCAGTTTACCCATACTTAGCCTAAAATCTAATCTAAATATTTAATTACTGTATTTGCTATTCCGCCATGTCATTTATTTGTTATGTTTACTAAAATAAATATACTTAAAATATTTGTATTTTAAAATAACATATAATTTAATTACTTTTTTATTTTTATTCTTACTCTAATAAATGTGAAAAGAGATTAATATCAAATGGAGATCAACTAATGAATAAGGTAAATTAGTCAAATTATAATTCTAATTCACGTTTCCTTAAAAAACCATGCAAAAGACAACGTGACAAGTAAAATGAGCTAAACCGAGAATATTTACAAAAAATTAAAAAATAGTATTTCTTCGTTTAAATAGAAAATTAATTTCTACTTTGTTTCGATTTAAACATGTAAAATTAATTTAATAATTAGAATTAGAATTATCCAAATCAAAATTTGATTAAAAAAATACTAAGTATTTTACACTTTTAAAATAATCGAATTAAAATTGAAAGCATCAACTGATGTTTAAATATTGCTATTGTTTTATCTCAAAGAGAGGAAAATAGTTTCCTTTTAAACAAGTCTTCTCTTTTAAAAAGTATTAATAAATTTTTGCCGACTTTGTATTCATAGCAAACACGAATATAATAAAATTTTAAATATAGAGCACAAACTACAATGTTATATTAATCGTGTTATGAACATAGTGTATATATATATACACATAAAAACAGTACAAACTTATGTATGTTTATTATTAATATAATATATATATATATATATATATATATATATATATATATATATATATATATATATTATTACTATCCAAACACAACTACATACACATAGATACACATAATCCAAAGTGTTGGGCCCACGCGCGACGGGCATAAGCCATCTAGTATATATATATGAGCCAAGTTTGGAACGACCAAGGGCAGAATCATCATTTACTCAATATGCATCCTAATTCTAGAACCTTGTCCTTTAACCAGGGGTAAAAATATCATTTAACCCTCAATTAAATTGCTATGAGCCTATTTGGATGGGCTTGTGGCTTATGGCTTTTGACTTATAAGTAAAAAATCATAAGTTAGTAATTCTAGCTCATGGCTTTTGACTTATAAGCCAAAAATCATAAGTTAGTAATTCTAGCTCATGGCTTTTGACTTATTTTTGTCATTTTAGCTTAAAAGTAAGTGTTTAAAAGTACTTTTTTATTTTACCCAAACCCTATAAAAGTGTTTAAAAGCTATTTTGGCTTAAAAGCACCTAAAATAAGCCAATCCAAACAGGCTCTAGTTTCTATATTCTCAATCTCAATCCCCCTCTCTTTCACTCTCTCTTCTATGTCTGTTTCATCTTAGATTAAAAGATAATCAAGTGCAGGGCTTGGTAATTGATTTTCTATTTTGTTTTTAACTCTTGATTTAGCAATTTTCTGCAACTATTTTTGTGGCCTTCACGTTCTGGGCCAGGTTTGCTTAAACTATGTGCCTATGTCGATTTTCTTTGATTCTCATTTGGAAATACTTCTTTCAATTAGTTTTATTGAACTATATTTACTTTCTTTTATCTGTTAAGGGAAAAGAAAACTCGAGAACACAACTGATAACAAAAGGTTTAGAGCTTCATAGGATATATGTCACTGGCTACTTGTTGGTGATGGTTGTGCCTGCACTTTGCTACCATAAGCTCCTCAACACATTTTATTTCTTTCTTAAGTGAAACACATATCCATAGTATTGCCAGGTGCGTATCCACGATTTAATGCTAACTCAACATATTTTTAAATTTACGGGTTCATGTTACTCTTTTATTGTAATTTTAGTGAATTTTTATACATAAATTTATACTCCGGGTTGAAAGTATTGGGTTCGTGGTCGATCCTTCCCTGTGTATTGCTTGACAGGTGACAATGTACTTAGCTAATAAGAGTGCAATATTGGTCAATTTACATTTGAGCAATACCGTTCTTGCTAATATATTTGCCATTAAATTTCATAATGTATAATCAACCTGCAATTCTATCAGTTCTATTGTACTGAAATGTAACTCAATAAGAATGTTCTTCATCTATGTACTAGCCGATAATAATTAGATCAATACGATTCAAGCTTGTCATAAAATTTATTGATCGAGCAATGATCTGAAGTTCTGATAATAAAATGGGAAAGCCAATTAGGAAGTCCTGAAACAATGTGAGATTTCACTTTCACTTGTTACAGAATGTTCCAGGTCAAGCCTTGGTTCACTAGGAGGAAAAGAAAATGCACTTTTAGACAAATGTTGAACTTCTCAAACCGAGTAACCACAACTTGCAATGTTTTGGTAGTGTATCCTATGCCCTTATTGAATGATATTACACATTTTCAGTTGTCTTTTTTCTAAGTTTCGCCAATCAACATACAAGAAACCTGATACTTGGCTTAAAAGATTTCTGTTCTTGCCTTACTGAAGTTTGGTAGTGATAACCGTGGTAGACATAGGAATTAGCTAATTTAGTTCTAAGTAATTTCCTATCTTACGGACCTTAACTTCATTTGTGGTTCAATTGCAACTTATCACATCATCACAAATAGGCTAGCCAGTATACATTATCGTTCATTTGTCAAAACCGTGAGAGAAAGGCAGAAACTGGCGAGTTTACGTGGTGTTAGGTTGACGAGTATTATGGCTTTTATAGTTTTCTGTTCCTCCATAAACAGACAAAGTGGTAAACTGGGCAAGCAGCTAAGCCTCTTGTGATCTGCTACGCTCCTTTCTTCCATCACAACTGTTTTGTTTCGGATCCATTTCCCTGTTAATTAATCACAAGTTGTGTTTCTGTTTTTGGTTTATATGGCATCATACGCAGTTTGACCATTGGCTTATTCGTAGAGATTCGAGTGGCAGTGGGGAATACGTTCTTTCTGTTTCTAAATAGTTTTCTGCCAATTTACAAGTTCAAATAATAAATGAAAAACTGAAGCTCAAAGTTACTCACAGAGCAAACAAATGGCAAGAGTCCCTAGCAGCCAAGCAACTGCCTTAAGACGTTATCGTTTTTTTCTTTTTAGGCTAGCAATAGAATAAAGGTTTTTTTGTCTTCAATTTCGCGTAAAGACGTGACCAATAGCTGAAGTAGTGGGTTGGCCACTAATTTACTCTTAACTAATTCACCATCTCATATATTTTATCATATAATTAAATCTAATATTTTTAACAATAAATCTACTCACATATTATATGAATAAAATTATCCACTTCGATACGGAAGCACTAAAATTAAATAAACTATTAATAAGGAAGTGATTCTACACACTTGAGAATTATCGGGTTGTTACAAAAATATACCCAATATACCAGATGATATACACTAGTATACTTGATCATATTTTGCCAAATGAAATGGCAAAATGTCACCAGAATAATTTTGTAAAATTATTTTCAACTTGTAAAATATATATTTTCCTCCGTTTGTGACTCAAGAACTCCGAATAATTAAACAAAATTATTGGTGGGCAAAACTTAGGTGTCAACAATGTGATCCCATTTTTTGTGAGAGTTTGTGTTTTGCTTTGATTCTTTTCTTTGGCTTAAGTAACTAAAACGCCCCCGAACTTGGCACAAATTGCAACTTTCGTCCCCAAACTATTGCCGCACTTCAAGACACCCCTAGACTTGGCAAAATGGGTTTTAATTAATCCCCGAGCTCATGACCCGGAGTGAGTGTAGTCACTCGCGGGTCCAGCTGGATTAAAACGCTTATGTGGCCATCCACGTGTAATATATATATGCCACATAATAAATGGCAATTAGAATCGGTTAAATAACCCGAACCGACCCTACCCGACCCGACCCACGTTTAATTAAACCCCCTTACAGTCTCTAGAAGACTCCATTTGAACCAACACCCTCAAAAACTCTCCGTCTCCCTCTGATTTCTATGGAAATTTTAGGGTTCTAGTCTACAAATCTCGCTAAACACTAGTTGTTAGGGTCACATTCTGTCGATTCTTGGGTGTATTAAGTGTGGGTGGGTGGGTTCAAGTTCATCGATTAGTGTTCGTTGCAGCTGGTTTGGTGGGTTTCTTTTGGTCAACCATTTTATCTGCTCCGATCGATCGTGGTTTCGATTGTCTTCTTCAAAGGTTAGTGATTTCAACCTCGTTTTTCGATTAGGGTTTCTTAAAGTCTATTAGCGTTAGATTAGGTTTCTTCAAACATGTTTGTCTTCCGAAATGCTTGATAATGCTTCTAGTTATAAAGAACATGAGTTTATGGCTACCGAAATTCATCGTTAAAGACTTGATTTTGTGCATGCATGTCTTTTGGTATTTTTGTAATTACCTGAAAAATTAGGGGCTCTTTTCTTTTTATTTTATTTGTCCTATGATAGCACGTGCTTATGTATTCTTGTAAAAATTGAAATCTTTTAGGGCTTTTCTGATTTGTATGTTTAGGTTTTTCTGTAATAATTGAAAATTTTAGGGTGTTTTGGTTATATTGAAGTTAGGTGAAGGATTATTCTATGTAAAGGTGATGTCTTTTTCTGTATGCAAGCATGTTTTTTTTTTTTTTTTTTTTTTTTTTTTTTTTTTTGCTATTTTCTGTTACTTTTCATTTTCTGTGATTTATTGTAATTAGTATAAGTTATAGATGTAATTCATTGTTTGACTGAGTTTTTGAATTGTTAAAACCTCTGTAGGTTGAGGAATGGCTACTAAGTACTTTCATTTTAGATGGAAAATTGGTGGTATATTGGTGAGTGAAGTGGGGCCTACTTTTGTTGTAGGACAGAACATTCTTTTAACATTGATTTTGATCATTTGTCTATTCCTGAGCTAGTAGATCTTGCTAAAGAATTTGGGGTGATTAATTTAGGGACCACTTATATTGCACCTAAGGGGGGTGCTTTGGTAAAATTAACATCAGACAGGGATTTATTAGACCTAGGAGTACTTTTGAATGATGGGGATACAATTGAGATTTATGTGTGCAATGACTCTTCTTTTGAGGATGTGGGGCCTGTCAACCAGCATGTGATTGGTGGGGCTGGTGATAATTTATCAAAGCCAAGTGGGGATAAGGAATGCACAAAATATTTATTCCCTATCCACCACTAGTTAATACAACACCAACTACAAGTCTAGATCTAGAAAATCCTTCTTCTCCAAACTGTGTTGAAGGGGCTGAAGCAAATACTAGTGGTGCTTTTGCTAGTAGTGATTTTGGTAGTAGTGATTTTGGTAGTAGTGATTTTGCTGCTGAGAATCCCACTGGTGATGTAGACAATTCTGAGGAAGAAGATGCGATAAAATGGGTCGATTCTCCGAATCGTCTGATGATTATGGGAGTGATGTTCATGAAGAACTTAGCACCAACTGCTGATGGAACTTCCAAGAGGAAATACTCAAGGCCACCAGAAGCAGCAGGATCAACAAGAGCACCAAATGCACGAGCAACTGCTCCTCCAACTACACCAAAGAATCGCTCCAAAGAATCTCCAAGAGGAAATACACAAAGCCACCGGTCCTCCAAGCCTAAAGCAACTACAAAGGTAACGTAATACACATTACTTTGCTTACCATTAATTAGTCAAATATTAACTTATTATCTCTGTTAGGTTAATGCTTCCCGGCGGTCATCAACCGAAGTACAAGAAAAAGTAGTGTTCATGACACTCAAGATGCATCTACAAGCATGGAGGGGTGACTAAGTACAAGAGGCCAAGGGTTGTTGGACGGTGTATTTGTGTGCGAGTCCGGATACAAATGTGTTAATGTAAGTGTTTCTCAATCACCTAAGTTATTTATTATTATTTTTAGCCACTTTATGACACTAACCAATTTAAATTGCAAAGAAGGAATGCCTAGCGACGAAGTTGGTGTCCACACCTAAGGCAATGAATTCAGCCTTGGTCACAGGTGATATTGGATACAAACCCAAAGAAAGGATTGAAGTGGAAAGGAACAAAAAGCAAGCACACAAAGACAAATCCAAGTGCAAAGTGTTAATCATAGAATCCAAACAAGATCAAAGGCTCTTGGAGTTCAAACAAGATCAAGAAAAGGAAAATCTCCAATGAAGTAGTCTGATATTTCTATGTTTAAGCTACCTATTTTTGGTGAAACTTGGATATGTAAGCAAATAATGTAGCTTGGTAGTTTTTGTTGATAGTTAGTGCTACTGTCCAGTTATTTTTGCATATGACAATGACCTTGATTCGGTATTAAATGGTATTGGTTTATCGTCCAGATTTTTCATTGAATGGTACTTGGTATTTTATGTCAAGGTTTTGCATTGAATGGTAGTTGATATTTCGACGATTTTGATGTGAAATGGCATCAAGCATTGGTTTATATTGTCCATATTTTGCATTGAATGTTAGTTGGTGTTTTGTTCAGGTTTGCATTGAAATGGTCAATGCTTATTGTCCAGATTTGCATCGAATGGTAGTTGCTATTTTCTGTCCAGATTTTCTATTGAATGTTAGTTAGTGTTTTGTCCAGGTTTGCATTGAAATGGTCAATGTTTATTGTCCAGATTTTTCATCCCAGATTCTGATAGTGTCCATATGGCATAAATGTTGTTGGTTAGTGTGTTGAATAGGCTAACCATTACTAACCAGATGGTATAACGTATTGCTTCACACAGTCATCATAATCATATTCAACATGCTAACCAAAATTAGATTACATTGTTAATCATCTAAATAGAACTTCACTTCAACCTAATTAGTACTACAACCATTGTTAATCATCTAAGTACAATATGAGTACATCAACCTAATTAGTACTACGTTACTACCAGAACCAAGATAAAATATCAAATTAAATAGGACACTAATACATAGACAAATCTTCAATGTTTTTGACCACTTCAATTCTTGCTCATATTTGTTTTTCTTCTTCAACAAACCCCAAATAACAACATTAGCTTGCTCTAAATGGGTTCATACCAATCGAAAAATTTGCAAGAACTTCGACCTTTCACCTATAAAAAGTGAACGAAAATTAGTGACAAAACCCGGTAAAATTAGATGTAAATCGTTGACTAAATTAAACAAAACCCGCAAAATCATACTAAAATTGAGATACTAAAAACATAAATTACATACCTTGTAATTTTGACAACCCCAAAATCTCCTTACTTAGGATTGTCATCGGACCATGAAATCCTCACCAATCACGAAATCCACATCTACAAACTCTAGTCATGAGTACAATTGAGAGAGAAACTTACAATTGAGAAAGAAAATTTAACAATTAGAAAAGAAGGAGAACAAAAAGCTTGAATTTCAAGTTGTGGTGTATTTTAATGGGGGAGGGGTTAAATAAGAACAAGGGGCTGATGTTAGCCGTTGGAAGTGAAAGAAATGTAAAGGAAAATGTGAAAATTGGATTTGTTACCGTTTTTATGCTGATTTGGCACCTCTCACGCGCCTCTTGGCGTGTGACTACACTCACTATGCCATGTGGCAGCTCGGGGATTAATTAAAACCCATTTTGCCAAGTCTAAGGGTGTCTTGAAGTGCGGCAATAGTTTGGGGACGAAAGTTGCAATTTGTGCTAAGTTCGGGGGCGTTTTAGTTACTTAAGCCTTCTTCTTTTTGTGCCAGAAAAAGGAAAGAAACTGTTGGGGATTGGTAATATCATCTACACAAACCGATTTTAGTCTCTTCTTTATGTCTTTAGTCTCACCAAACCACACAATGGAGGGGAGAAGCTACAACGTGGGCTGGAGTTAAGGCTGAGGGCAATAGCACAGAAAGGAATTGACAAAGAGAAATGATATGGGTTCTGCCAAGGTATTTACTGCTCTAGTTTCCATAAAATAAAATGGTGGGCGGAGTATCTTGCTTTTCAGATGTTAATCTCTATGTACTCCCTTGAATAAACTTTCTTTTTTGCGCTTATCTAATCTTTTCACTTTACAGAATGCACTCAGAGATAACGTATTTTCTGTGGATATGGGTAATATTTCTTCTCCTATGTCAAAGATCAAATCCTGATGTCACTAGAGTGTCTTTTTGTTTTTGTTTGTGCCACAAAATATGGTAGATATAAGGATTCTACTTTTTCTGTAGTATCAGTATGGGCTGAAATCATGCTTCCACGAGGAGTTTGAGATGGTCATTGCAAAAATTGTTGTAGGGTATCCATGTTTCTTGCTACCAGAAACTCAACTTTGGTGCATTAATTACTATCTTAGTTCCTCAGCTTCACGAATCCAACTTGGTCCTGTTAATCAAATGTGCCGTTTGTATTACAGGGTAGGAATCATATTCGTGTGCAGTTATATCAACCTTCCTCTTTATGCACTTATAACTCAGGTACCACCACAGACTCATCTCTCGAACCAATAGTATATTTATATCTACGTTTTATTTCGTGCCATATTACCTTACACATTTGCTATTGCATGGTCGAGAGATGAAAGTTCACGACATGAAACTACTGAAATTTCTAGTCATTTAGCATCATCTGCTGTTTAACTTAGATGAAGCATTGACCATTTTGTAGATGGGATCCCGTATGGAAAAATCCATCCTTGCTGAGCAAACCTCCAAGGCACTAAAGAAGCGACATATGGCTGTGAAGAAGAAGAAGGGAGCGAGGGCAAACATTTCTTATTTTGTTCTCATGTAGGAAGTTATCGAGGACTCATATTAGGGTAGAAGGTTAGTCGGTAGTCCCGCTTATCCTTTTGTATTAGTAGTTGCAGTTTTGCTCTTTAGAGTTTCTTTTCCTCTGATTTGTGATACTATCTTTTGTTTCTTGTACATCGATTATCTTATTTGTTTGTGGTAGCTACTGTTTCTTTTATTTCAGACCGCTTTATTATGGCATTTTCATTTTCGCTATTTTCATACTGCTTTGAATTGCTTGTCCTTATCTGACCTTTTTTCCCATGTTTTCTCTAGAGCCGAGGGTCTTTCAGAAACATCCTTCCCCCCCTCCAAGGTAGGGGTAAGGTCTGCGTACGCTTTCCTCCCCAGACTCCCACATTGTGGGATTTCACTGATTATGTTGTTGTTGTTGTTGTAAGATATTTCTCTTTTGGTGTTTATCTTGTTTGTTGATTAAAATCCTTCACTGGAAAGTATCATAAAGAAGTAGAAATTTACTTGGGTGTAATTGAATTAAGAAATGTTTAGCATAATCAATATAATAATTGTTCTTTTTAGTTATAATCAATATAATAATTGTTCTTTTCGGTTATCTACTTGTGGTACTTGGACAATTGTATAATTCTCTATGATCCTATCTTGAATGGTTAAAGGAGTTATATTTAATTTTCGCGCATATGCTCTATAGTAAAGTTAACTAATGAATCTGCAGGTTACATATATCACCTATAACTTATTCAACATTTTGGAGAATGGGAATATATTAGTTTGTCCTTGTCCCTTTGACAGGGTTGCGATTTGGAATAGAAAATTCTCTTTCGTATCCATCATGATTGAATTTTGATTACTTGTTGCTTGGTTCATTTTATTTTGCAGGCACAAGATATAAGAAATACGTCTCATCGTCTAACAACCCACAAAGGATCACCAAACGGAAGCAACACCGCAAATTCACGCAGAGTGCTCATTGAACATTATTTTTAGGATTTATTGTAGTTAATTCCCCTATTGTATTGAATGGATGTAAAATACGACTCAAAATTTTAATACATTTTAAGATGTAATTTTGAAGTACTTATGAGTTTTATATATAATGAATGATTTGCTTGTTTAATATTTCTTTTTATATATTTGTGGTGAAATTGTAAACCAACGAACTAGATGTGATGCATAGGCAGGAAGCCAAACCAGGATGAAAAATCTGGAAGAATAAAATTATAGCTGCAGATTTGGCGGTTTAAAGCTGCTATTATGGCTGTTAAAAACTGCCAGTTGAGGTAACGGACATGTGGTATCTTCTACAATTCCGGTGGTTATAAACCGCCGCAATATACAAAGTAAAGCGCTGTCTTAAACTGCCGCAATAAAATTGGAAGCGAAATTACTAAGCGGTTTCGAAACCTACTTGTGTCTACATGCACACCAAAGTTGGAGGGATCTTATTTAGATGGGGCCAAATTTGAGGGTCTGTTTATGTATTATGCCAAGAAAAAGCTTTTCATTATATCGGGAGTTGGGGTCGATATTTTTTCTGGATTGGTGGATGCTATTGTCCGAGTTAATTGTAGGTATCGGGAGTTGGGGTCGATATTTTTTCTGGATTGGTGGATGCTATTGTCCGAGTTAATTGTAGGTGTTCAATGGTAGTAAAGTTCTATTATCTACCTCTGTCACACACTGAGAATTTTGATTTAAGGATACAAAATAATTTGTAGGTTGTATGGATATTCAGACATCTTTTCACTTGAGATTGCAGAATTTCGTTACTTTATCTTCTTTTCTGAATCTATTTTCATAAGTATAGCTTCTTAATTGAACGTGTTGGTGAGTTTTTGGAAAAAAAATTATGTGAGAATACATCACAATTTTTTAGTGTACGCAATTGCATTTGTATTTTGCTTCTCTTATCTTTTCTCCTGTTTGCATTTAATCATTAGTCAGGGAACTAATAGGGGGACACTGGAAGGGTGAACATAATTGAGAAAATGTTGTGTTTGGAATATTCAAATCAACATTATTATTGACAAACTTTTAGTCAAGTTTCAGCTTATTTAACTAACTGTTGATATTAACAGTGATGATTTTAGAAAGCTTTAACATGAAGTTCTTGAGAACGAATATAGTGCACCGATGAGATTGAACATTATTTACTTTTTGTGTAAATAAAAAAAGAAAATTCAGTGATTGATTATTTCATGAAAATAAATTTCATTCATTAGAGGATTTTGAGATACGTGACAATGCAAAATATTCTAATTCATGTTACAATATTTATCATATTTTTAATATTTATGAGAACCTATCTGTTCATTATGTAATATTCGGATCTTATAAAAAGATTATTTGTAAGTTTAATGCAGTTATTTATGACCGTGCAAAGCGCGTGCAAATTATCTAGTAATTTAAATAAAACTAATACAGGACTAAGCTCTATAATATCTAAACTTTTTTTTCTTGTTCGTGAAAACCCTAACAACCTTTATGTTGAAGGACTAAAAGCAACATTTGACTTGCAGAAGTTGGCACAATAGTGTCATATACAATATCCGCCTATAAATTTCATTCCTAAAAAAAAAGTAAGTTCTTTCAATTATTTATTTAAATAAAATAATACTATACTAAGCTCATATCCAAATTATTTTTCTTTCTTCGTGGAAATTTTAGCAACCTTTCTGTCGAAAGGACTAAGAACAATATATATATATATATATATATATATATATATATATATATATATATATATATATATATATATATAATAGTGTTCCGTAATAATATTTGTCTACAAATTTCATTATCAAAAAAGTAAAATTTAGTTTCTTAAAGTAACTTAAACAAAACTAATACAATATTAAGCCTCGTTAGTATTAAAATTCTTTTTTTTTTCCTCGTAAAAACCCTAACATCTTTTTTATGTCGAAAGGACTAAAGAACAATATTTAGTAGGCGTTTGGATATGCGATTTCATCTCATGAGTTGAAATCATGAAATGAAATCAACGTTTGGACATGCAATTTCATCTCTGATTTCATCTCATGAGATGAAATCTCAAATCATCCAAAATGGTATGATTTGGGATTTGAAATCATGATTTTAAAAAATATAAATATAAAATTTGACCCATACGTTTATATTTTGTAAAAAAAGACTCATAAGTTGGTAGATATATTTACCAATCATGTTTACCAATCATTTGTATTAAATATTAATTTCCAAGTTGGTAAAATATATTTACCAATCATGTTTACCATGTGGGAGGATTATATTAAAGAGTAATTACATTACTATTCATGTTAAATTTTCCTTTTTATTGAACTAAAGTTTGATCAATTAATGTTATATTTTTTAGAAAGGACTCCTAGTAGCGTATTCATTTTATTATGAACTATAATTTACTCATTTGATAAGATTGTATAAGAATTGAGAAAATTTTGATGGTTTTCACAACTTGTGGGGTTTTTATATTTATAAAAAAATTGCAACTTAAAAAATTCAAATTACATGTCCAAACATAATTTCATAGCATGATTTCATCTCATAATTTCATCTCATGAGATGAAATCATGTCCAAACGGCTCGTTAGGTAACTGAAGTTGGCACATTAGTGTCTCGTAATAGTATGTTCCTATAAATTTCATTCCTAGAAAAATCCAAATATGGTAAAACATATAGTTTTCAAAAAACTTTTAAATATATTTTTATGATTTTATATTAATTTAGAAAAGTTATAAATGGCATATTCAAGAATTTAATGTGGATTATAGTCAAATCAGGGTAATGCTTAAACCTCACATTTTCCCTAAAATCCTAAATAGACCCAAAGATTTACTTCTACAAAAATCTAACTCCTCAGAGGAAAAAAGCAGTACAGCAGCACCCACTGTTTTGTGGTGTTTGTTTCCCTCTACGTGGGTTTGTTGTTTTTCTTCTTTCTTCTCTATAACCAACTGTTTCTGAATTTCTCCCTTTTCTTGTAATAAAAAAATTGAATTTCATTGTTTCTCTAAACTTTTTCTTGAGCTCATTTATTTTAATTCTTGAAATTCACGGCATGATGAATTAGAATTGTGGGAATTCAATTGAAGCTGCTTCAACTGATCCATTTATCAGGTGTGTTGAATCTTTCATTACTTTTATATACATGTAATCTTGGGTTCCAGTCAAATTCTCCTTCTTTTTTTTTTTTTTTGCTCCTTCTTTTTTTTTTTTTTTTTTTTTTGTAAATTTCGTATGGGTATATTGGGGATTTGAATGAATTGTGGATAGATTCTAAGGGTGCGTTTGGTATGAAGGAAAATGTTCTGCATGGAAAATGTTTTCTTGGAAAAAAAGTGGTTTCTTACTTATTTTCTAGTGTTTGGTAACTAAGCAAAAAATATTATCCAAGAGCATTCATATGTAATCCGGGTAAACACTATGGTGGTAGGATGAGGTGGGGAGTGGGGAGTGGGGGTTAGGGCTGGTGGTGGGGTGGGAGGGTCAGGGGGTAGGGATTGAGGGCGTTGGGTGGGTGGGGAAGAGCCAATCAACTTGAAATGTCACTTGTGAGACTTGTTTTTCCTACTTCCATTAGGAAGTCTTCCTCATATTTAAGGAACTTGTTTTCCCAGAGAAAATGTTTTTCCAAAATATTTTGACCAACCAATTTCCTCCATACCAAACACACCCTAAGGATTGAATGATTGGTCGTTTTAAGAATGAAATGCTGATAAATTGATGTGTTGGGAATTGATATTGAAACTAGGAGTTGATTTAGACTTTCATTTGTTGCCGTTGTTTTTATAATTAATTATTTATTTATATATAGTGAATTGGTTTGAGGCGATGACTGAACCAAGTTTTGTTGAATTTGGGTCACCTCGGTTTTTGCTGGAAATTCTTTTCCTTTAATCTGTTTTTCTTTTTTCTTTTTCTGTAGCTGTTAAATGAGTACAAACAGCAGATTTGCAGGAATAATCTGCTCGCTGATGCCAGTTTGATATAATATCATTATAGTGTCTAAGGTTTTTGCATTACGACTTTAATCTGATTACTGATGTTTGATTGGGGACATGGAAACCTTGCCTCTAGTCTACAAAAGATAGTTGGTAAAACAACCTATAGGAAGAAATTAGCCTATACAAAGTTCCTTCCTGCTAATACAACAAAAAATGACCTAACAAAGAAGGTACATTTTCCAAATCTCCTCCTAAAAGTAGGTAGATGCCACTTATCAAATTCTAACAGGCCGTTTGCTTCTCTAGGAAGATCCTGGTAAGAACGATATAAGGCCTTATTGCCACTCGTAGTAGCCTTTTTAGCCAAAAAGTCAGCAATCCGATTAGCTTCTCTAAAGCAATGGGTGAAAATAGTACTTGCTCCTCTTAAGGAGTTTTAGGTAGCTTTCACCATATGTTTTAGCTTCAAGTCGTTTGAATCCTTTTTGATCAACATGTTAGTAATCACCAAGGAATCAAGCTCAATATGAATGTTGTTGAAGCCATTCTGAGCACACCAGTTGCTCCCAAATTGAGCAGCCATCATTTCTGCATGATTGTTACTAGAACAGTTTGCTGTAATGAAAAAGGACATAATGAAGTCTCCCCGATCATTCGTACAACTCCTCCAATACTTGCCTTCCCACTATTGCTGATATAGCTACCATCGGTATTCACTTTGGTCATCCCATTCTCTGGTGTCTTCCAACTGACAGGAAAACATTTAATCACAGGGCTGAGTCTCTCTATCTTGTCACAAGTGTTGATCCAAGTACCATCAATCACAGTGTTAGGGAAAGAGTCATTAATGACAGCCTTGATGTTCCAGATGCACTGTTTGGCCATCTGATAATGGGAGAAATTCCTTCTATTACCATACCTGCAGCCAACCTAGGATTTCCATGTTTCCGAACTGATAACAACTGGAATGGCATAAGCTTGTGAACTTTGTTCTTTGGTTTTATGTCCCACCATTTATGCAATACAGCTCTAACAGGGAGAAACTGATGAGACATTCCAAGAGGAGCACCCAAAGTACTTCACAAGTGGTTTGCTGCTCTTCCATCAATAAGCACATGTCGAATGGTGTCATTTTGAGGAGTTGAGCAGCAAAGGCAGTCAATGTTATTTCTGTTGTTGAACATAGCTAGTGCTTCCTGGAAAGGAAGCATTCCAAAGTATAGTCTCCAGCACATAAAAGAAAATTTGAAAGGCAAGACTTGTGCCAAACTTTAGAAAGGGTGGGATTTTGGGTCTGTATCTCTAACCAATTCCCAAGCACTCTTGTTGGAGTAGTGACCATCTTCAGAATTCATCCAAATAGTATAATCATCAGTATCATCTTGCCCCAATTCAATGGAGCTAATATGTAATGCTATCTGGCCAGAGACAGTGTTGTATAACTTTTGGATGTTCCAGGTATTGTCAATCAAGAAATCTTTCACCTTAAGCTTGGAGTTTCTAGTATTCATTTGATGAGGACATATGTGAGCAAGAATGCCATTGTTCATCGAATTATCCCACCAGAAGCTGCATTTTCCCTTGTTGATCTTCCATTTTATGCACTTTTCACCTTTTTCTCTTGCCAATGGAAGGAATTTCCAGGCCTGAGAATTGCCTTTAACAAATTTTCTCCAAACTGGATGCTTTACGGTGCAGTATTTAGCAGATAGGAAATCTGCCCATAAATAGTTTTTTGTTCTGAATTGCCACCACCTTTTCATGGTAAGAGTATCAGTGATGTCTTTTAATCCTAATACCAACTTCATCTTTTAGAAAGCACAATTTGCTCCATGCACTCTAGTGGTACTTGTTTTTCCCATCTTTAGATCCCCAGAAAAAGTTTGCCATATGGTTCTGTATAAGCTCCAAAGTACCTGCAGGAGGGTTAATGGCAGACACAGTATATGTAGGCCAGTGAAAGTATTAACACTTTTGATTAATGATTAGCACTTGTCTACCACCACAAGACAGCATGCTTCCTTGCCGCCCATTCAGTCTTTTTACAATCTTGGCAAGCATTTCAACAGAATAGCACAACTTCTTCTTACCAATGTAAATAAGACAGCCCAAATAGTTGAAAGGAAAGTTTTTGTCCAGAAAGCCAGCGCAAACTTTTATTCTGTTAATTCTATAAGCACAAATTTTAGGTCCCGTTATGAAGAAACTTTTGTCTTTGTTAACCAACTGACCATATCTTTTCATATTTTCTAATGCATTTCATGACCAGTTGAGGAGATTTGATTTTCCCACTACTGAAAATAACTATATCATTGGCATATGCAAGATGAGTAATCTGGGGACCTTTTTTGTGCATTGAAAATCGAATGAAATTCTGATTTAGAAGCAGACTATAGAAGCAGACCATACCTTTTTTGTGCAAGTGTAATGTTGTATTCATTATTTGTTTGTAATATTCTTGCACTGCCATTTATCTTGAAAATTCAGATTTGAAGTTAGTATAATTATGAAATTTTATATACTTTTGCTTATTAAGTTCCATTTTTCAGGTGTGTTCGAGTAGAAGATGGTGCAGAGTGTGGCCTTAATAGATCCGCCCCTGCCAACAAGTTAAAATCAGTTCTGCAAATAAAAAAGTTGAAGGGGAACCCAGCCCCCTATTGCTTGAGAGAGTAAAGTCTTAAAGTCAACACAGTTTCTGTTTCAACCGTAGAGTCACGTGGGTATCCTGTTGGGTTTAGATGACAGGCCGGAAGCATAAGGCAAAGGTAAATCTTGTTAGGAATCAATAATATATTAGCTAGAAATTAATATTACTTTAAGTATTTTACTCTTTTATTAAGTTTATGCATAGTCGATTTAGTCCTTTAGGTTAGCCTCTACTATTACTGTACAGAGCGGGGAAGTTTTTGAACTAAGTACTTTAGGGAATAAATTAGTGCTTAGTGGAGTAATAAATAAAAGAGAAGTTTTGTTGTCGAATATCTCTCTCTGGCTATCTAGTGATTTGTTTGATACCAACATGCTTATATTTTTGCATATGACTTATTTTGTTGCTTGACTTTTTTTTGCAGTTATCACTTCCAACGGTTGACGAAAACCCTCTTGGAAAAGAACAACGCGCCATTTTTGAAAATGAACTTAATCAAATGAATGTGTCAACAGAAGATTTAATTAAAATGCTGGAATTTAATTGCGAAACTAAGCTAGTGGAAGGATGTAATCAGCGTAGGGCTCTGATAAAGTACTGGTATGCCATTCTTTTTATTCTTTGTTTGATTTAAGACTTGTATTTGGGGTTTCCCAACTTGTTAATAAAATGATTACCTTATCAATTTCACTGTGAGTCGTGCCAAAATCTTGAATAACTATGCAAAGTAACTGCTAAGAGTCAAAGGAAAATAAATTAGAAAAACTAGGAACTACGTAAGGAAGTTTTGAGAAAGGTGTAAAACTAGAGAAAATATTTACTTAAGTTATATTGGAACTTACTTGTGTAATGCTGGAATTTGACATTAGAGTATTTTGGTTTTTGAATTTAGGTTATATTTTCTATTTTAATTTATTTGCTTTAGTACTATTGACTTGTTATTTCACGTTGCATGCTGTTTATGTTTCGCTTATAGTTGATAAGTTTTTTTTTGGTCAAACATTTGAATAATTTTATGACATTATATTTATAAACTAGTTACATGAGGCCCGGGCTCAACAAATAAAAATAGTAATATTTTATTTAAAAAGTATTCGTTACTATTAAAGTTTTCTAGTCATCTAGTTAGATGATTTTTAAACAAAAAACTATTTACATGGAAGAAAGTCTGGCAGAAAAATTATTAAATACCAAAGGGACACAATCGACTCAACATTCTGTAAAATAACATGATTTAAATTATGTAAAATGATTATAGCTCGGTGAAACAAAAATGTAGCATTTTTATCAATAGTTTCTGTATTTACATATACAATTAGAATTTTTTTAATATTTATTAAGTTTAAATTTCAGCCTTATCTGACCTCTTTTTATGCTTTTTTATTGAGCCAACGGTCTTTCGGAAACAGCCGTCCTACCTTGGTAGGAGTATGGTCTGCGTACACTCTACCCTCCCCAGACCCCACGTTGTGGGATTTCACTGGGTTGTTGTTGTATTAAGTTTAAATTTCACTTATAATATTTCATGTGGCAAGAGGTTATGCTAGTTAAATGTGGCCATTTAAACTTAGTTTTAGACTAAACTAAGGGAAAAAAAACTAAATTCATTAAATGAATCTCAAGAATCAATTTAGTTCTTCATATATATATATATATATATATATATATATATATTAAACTTAAAAATATTAATTCTAAGTTAAGATTGCAATTTATAATACTTTTCGTATAGATATTTAATGCTCCTTCTGTTTCAATTTGTTTTATCTTATTTTCCTTTTTGTCCGTTTAAAAAAGAATGAGACATTCTTTTTTTGGCAACTCTTTAGTTCCTACTTTCCACGTGACATGTTTAAAACCACAAAATTAAAGGACATTTTTGGTACATTCTACATATCTTTAGTTTAAGACCATGTGACTTATGCAGGTTTTAAATATTGCATAAGTAATACCACGCTTGGTAGCTGGTTAAGAGGTAGTTATTCACGTATAAATTTAATACGGTGTTTAATTTGCAATGTAGAAATCCATATAACTAATACATGTATAAGTTATGAGAGAATCTATATATTACTTTATACGGGATATATAGGTTGAATAACTAATACATGAATAACTAAACCGAGCATGAAACAATACATAAATTCCCTCATAATAATAAAAAAGTTATAAAACCTTCTTGATTATATAAAAAATATCTACTCGAATTAATATAAAAACTAAAAGAACAATATAATATAAACTGGAGAAAATGAAGGACAAGAAATGATTTCAATAAAAAACTACTACAATGCCAACATACATTAATTATAGAGGTTTGTAAAGAAAGAACATAAGAAAAAATATTGGATGCAAAAAATGAGTAGGCAAAGGAAAAGACAACGTCCTCCACGTGTAGCTTTATCAAAGGATCAAAAGTTTTGTGAGGACGACAAAACTTTTGCGTCCTCGCTTATATATATTTGTAATATTATTTTTTTGTCAAACATCCAATACATGATGTTCTCACAAAAAAAGTCTGCTTTTATGTTTTATAATTAATGAAAATTAAAATTCTATTAATTTGAAACATACATATCAATTATTTTTACAATATGAGTTACAAATATATGATATATGATTAAAATATTTTCAAGAAACAACGTGTTATTAAATAACTAATTTACTATCATTTATAAGGGCACAACAACAACAACATACCCAGTGTATTCCCACCTGGTGGGGTGTGGGTGGTGGCACATATTTTTTTAAATATTAATTTTAAATTTTATTTTTAAATTAAACTAACTGTGTAATTACATTTGTGAAACCAAACAACACGCTTGTAATTGCACTGTAATTACATTGTGACAAACAAACAAGTCATTGTAATTACAATACTGTGTAATTACTAGGCTGTGTAATTACTACCCTAGTAATTACACCAATTTCAATTACCAGGTGGCTTTCCAGACAGACCCTTAGGTTTCATGGTTTCATTTTTTCTTTTTTCTTTTATTTTTCAGTACGTATGGAATGGCATACGGAGCAATCAAAAGCAAGTGCCCTAAGTGCGGATCCATGATTATTTTTGACGGAGTTAACTTTTCTTGTCATCGGAATGCATATATGAAGTCTACATGCGAATATGCAAGATATAAGGTCAAGCATAAACGAACTCCTTGGAAAATTCCAAAGACTGTGGACAATGAACAATTGAAACGGGTATTCCATATCAATACTATCTTTTTTTTTAAAAATTTCCAGGAGGATATGTGCTAATATATATATATATATATATATATTTTTTTTTACTAGTGGAAGAAAGATTCTGAGAACATCGAACAAGGATACGTATTAAAGGGTGAGAAGGCTAAAAACAGGGACAAGACACTGAAGGAAATACAAGAGCACAAGAAAATAATGACTAACAATACCACCGGAAAGTGTATCTTGGTGGAAAAAGACATTGTCTACAGCTATTTCTTGGTCCCAACGGATGATTTTGAAAAGTTTCAGTAAGTTTTAATGATATAGTTAGCTGTTTAATTTTACAAAACTTATTTTACTTTATTTTCTCATATTTGTTTATATTATTGTATTTATAATAATTTTCTTGTTACAGATATATCTTCGGCCAAGTTCAATATATTCCAGTTTTAAGTGAGCAATTGCACAACTTTGTGTTTTTTTCAAGGGAAAAGGTTTGCAAAGTTCCCCAGGATATGACTGATGAAGCTAGTGGTCCTATAAAAGATCGTGATTACGCAATAAGGTGCTTTTGCAAAAAGTTTCTAGATTCAACCGGGAACACATGGGAGGAATGGCTTGAGGGGAGTTTTGTTAGAATGCCTAAGAAATTCTTCCCATTGAAGATAGTAAGATCTGTACTATAATGTATCTATCGTTTGTATTGCGTAATTTCTTTTCTTGTAAAGAAGTTAAAAGTAATTATTTTTTGCAGGATTATTTCACCAAACTCGATTTCGCAGAGATTGAGGATATTGAAGACTTCCAAGAACAAATGGTGGTTAACTTGGATGATTTAAAGTAAGTCATTTGTTTATTTGTGTTCTAATGTTTATTATTTTAGTATATTATTAGAATTTTCGTTCGTACAAGATACTTATAAAGTAATTGTTGTTCCTACAGGACCTACAGGATAAGAGGGGAATTGATTTCAAGGGAGTTAATCGAGACAGCCAAGGATATCACTCAAAAGAAAATAGAGAATGGTACATATTCTTATATTTATTCTATAACTCAATGAAATTGCGAGAATAAATTTAAAACATTGTAATTGTTTTTCATGTTGCAGCTCATGAAGCACTTACAGAGCTTAATAAATTAACGACGGAACGTTCTTCTCTTCGTCGGTTGTATGAAGCAAATTTGCTAGACGGTGTTAAAGATGTAAGTATATATTTTTTTGCCTGCCCCGCAACACACTAGGTGATTTGAAATCATATTTATGGAAGTTCTAAGCCGAACAAAATTCAACCCCGGTCCAGTTAGTCCAACTCCGAAGAAAATTATAGAATTGAATTACCCATTAGCTCGCTATTCCATTTCCTTAATCAAGTTTTGTTTTTGAATTGGATTGCTAGGTCAAATCTCCAATTTTCCATTTCTAGAACTACGTTTGAAATCCCCAATTTAATCACTTGAATCTCATGATTCTATGGTTAAAGATCCTTCAAAATCAAGTATAATTATCATAAGGTGTTAAAGAATCATTAACTCAATTCCTAGGTTGAAAACACTTCATTGGACAAACCATCACAAACTCCTATTTTCCAAAATTGGCAAAAAACTAAATCTGAAATTGGGATAAGGCACCATTACCCCCCTGAACTATACCCGAATTTGCTACGACACACCTTACCTTTCCCAGGGTCCTATTACCCCCCTAAACTTATTTAAAACGGAATAATTACCCCCCTAAAAGCTGATGCCTACTCTCATATGGGAGAGTGACATACACTCTCCTTACCACATGTGTATTTATTTGTTTTAATTTTTTTTTTCAGCTTACGTGTCAATTTTTTTTAAAATAAAAATAAAAAACTGAATTTTCATTAAAAAAAATGAGTTTTAAAACCCGTCTTTTTTTTTAATTTGAAAATTTGATTTTTTTTAAACCCATTAAAAAAAAAAAAACCTAAAAACATGGATTAAAAAACTGAATTTTCTTTTAAAAAAAGGATTTTTAAAACCCTTTTTAAAAAAAAAAAAAAATTGAAAATTTGTTTTTTTTTTAAAACCCGTTTTTGAAAAAGAAAAAAAAAACTGAAAAATGATTTTTTTTTTTTTTTAAATATGGAAAAATGGATTTGTTAAAAATATGGAAAACTTGATTATTTTTTTAAAATGTCTTAAAAAATCTTGATTTTCATGATTTCATTTTCTTAGGACACTTTTATTTTTCAAATAAAATCCGGAAAAGTGTTTTTCTTGCCAAAATGTGAAAAAAACTGAATTTTTATAAAATTTTGAAAAAATTAATTATTTTCTTAACATGTGGAAAACCCTTTTTTTTAAAACTAAATGTGGAAGACTAGATTTATTTTCAAATTTTAAGAAAATGCAGATTTTTAAGAAAAAAAAAATTAAGTTTTCCCCCTTTTTTATGTTTTCACTCTCTCAAAGAGAGTGAAACACACTCTCTTTGCCACATCAGCGTTTAGGGGGTAACTATTCCGTTTTAAATAAGTTTAGGGGGGTAATAGGGCCCAGGGAAAGGTAAGGTGTGTCGTAGCAAATTCGGGTATAGTTCAGGGGGGGTAATGGTGCCTTATCCCTCTGAAATTCATCACTATTTGTATTTATACCTGAACTGGTCTTCATCGCGATAGCTGACCTACTCTCACGATCATAGAGAGTAAGTCTGTCTTTCACCAGTAAAGTGTAGATAGAGCATTGTGATCATGGAGATGCAAAATGGCCCATCCAAGGTCCTTGGTCACGTTCGCCAGGGTTTAATACCGCAAGTGGATGAGAAAGAGCTTCACTTGTGTAGTTTTAGGAATAGAAACAAATGATAGTGATGATACTAAGGTAGAATGAGTCGATGACAAATGATGATAACTCAGACAAGTAATGATAGGATGAGGCTTACAAGTAGAACGAATACCTTTCCGAGTGGAAATAAGAGAACTCTATAGAGACAGGTTTGCAACATGAAAAAAATCTGGTGTCGGATGTGAATCGTCTGGATCAAAAGCAGAGCTTGGTTAATGCCAGCAACACATGAAGATAAAATTCCTTCGTCATGCCATTTTTCGGCAACTTTTTAGGGCTGCTTTGCTTCACGACCTTCTCATCGAGTGTTGTATGAAAATCAACACCATCACAGCGTTCCCAACCCTTCGGGGAGCAAACCCTAGCCAGTCACTGCGCAGCAGGCCTAACACGCGCCCTCACTCACTGTCAGAACAGTTTCTTTGGCGAGCACGTCAGCTACACGCGCCAGTGCGTGTGAGCTTTTCCGGCCATTTTCTGATGATAGTTTTTTTCCCAGTGGAGTCACCTGGTCATTTCGGGGCTACCCATATAGTAGCCTCTTGATTCTGACCACTTTTCTGTAATTAGATTCAATTTTTCATTGGCTGCTTGTCGTTTTTCGACTCATATAGTTTTAACTCAAGTAGATTTACTATAATAACATCTGCATCACCATATACTTGATATTTGATTAAAGTTTGCTTTGAGCTTTTGACCATCATGTCTCTCAAATCAGATATTTTTTGTGCTAAAATCATGGTTTCGAGCAATTTGAACCATTATATCACAATTCAACCCTTGATAGGTACTGCAAATTACTTATCTTGGTTGGTCTTCAATTCAACTATGGTGTAAGGGACAAGGTGTTAAGGATCACCTAAGTAAATAGGCTAATGATATTAATGAATAAGATAGGGAAGAATGGGAGAAGATTGATGCTCAATTGTTGTGGTCCATCGGAGACTTGCTTCTTAGTTTGGGAAAAAGCTCGTGGGCTATACCCAAATGACATCTCCCAAATTTATAATGTGATTTCTCAGTTGACCAACCTTAAAAATCGGGATTTGGAAATGTCTACCTATCTTGGACAGATTGAGGCAGTTATGAAAGAATTTAAGGAGTTGATGTTGAAAAACAATTGGAGCAACGTCGGAAGATATTTTTAGTTGTTACACTTGCTGAATTTCCATCTAATCTCGACTTGGTGCGTGACTAAGTTCTGGCTAGCTCTATTCTCTAGACTATTACGGGTTGCTGCACCACCTATTTCGTCTAGTCATACAGTGACATATGCAGACTCTTTGTCCTAGCATCTCAGATTGGAAATTGGAATGGTGGTCGTCTAGGAATCCTCAGTCAAGGTGTAATTATTGTAATGAGTTGGGTCATACTCGTGTTTGTGCTATTCTTTAAATGGTCGACCTTCTAGAAATGCTCATGTTGCTTAGATTGAATCCACTGGTAATCCAACCAATCGGGTGTTATCTTTAGCTAAGGTAGAATACAATGACTTTCTTCAATATCAGGCTACTTAGTAGACATCTCCATACGTAGCTTCTGTTGCTCAGGTAATCTTGTTGCTTGTATATCACAGTCCACCACACTTGGTCCCTGGGTCATGGACTCAGACCTTCTGACTACATTACTGGTAACAAATCTTTTTTTTTTATATTTTTTTTTTTAGTATAAGCTGGTAACAAATATCTATTGTCTAATATTGTTTGTTCTTGGTCCCTTCCTGCTGTTACCTTAGCTAATGGTTCTCGGACCATGACAATTGGAGTCAGTCAAGCGAATCTTTTACCTTCCTTAGCTCCGATAGAAGTGAAAGTGAAAATAAGAGAGCAGCTGGCTTGATTATTCCCTCAAGCTATTGGAGTTTAATTAACTATGTTTAAAATTGTCATAACAAGGAAAGGAAATCACCACCTAATTCCAATAGGAGTAAGTTAAGCCACCTACTATATTTACGCATTTTCTAGAATATACCCAGGAATCTAACCCACAGTAATATAAGCCATGTAACTGGTAGTATAAATTCCTTCTAAAATTTGACAGAATAATCAAACTTCTCAATCCTCTCAGGTATCCTTTAATTCTTCTTTAAGTTAATACTTATTGATCGACTATCAAAAATAAAAACACTCACGATCATATTAACGGGACTTCCTGTTATACTATATCGTCATGGTGGTTTAGAATTTCGAGAACGGTGGGGAAATAAGTAGTCTAGTGTATTTTGATTGTGAAGTTCTCCAGAATGGTTAGTAATACTCCCTTTGGTTTCTCTGGTTATCCTGACGAGTTAAAAAATGAACATTAAAGCTAACTAAACCCCAAATGTTTATTTTAGGTGCTGAGGATTCTTCAAGATCATATGAAGAGGTCACAATTGATACACCGGTTCGGTGTGGGATTCTTGTATAAAGAACTCAGATGACATATTCCATCCCCTGCTCTGCAGATTTAGGGTCAGCACGAGAAGAAGATACATTTTATTCACAATTGATACTTTAGATTATGTAACCTAGGTTGACACAAACGAGTTATTTATTTCAGAACGCTAGTGTATTTTGAAGTGGTATCTTGGTTAGTGGTGGCATATAGTGTGGTTTAATAAGGTTTGAATGGGTTGAAAACAAGTTGAGCAAAAAATGTGTCATCACCTAGCCCGCGTATGTTCCACTCGGGTCGAAAGCTAATTGGGAGTAAAATGGTTCAGATCATATGATTGGCCTGTTTTAAGTATGTACTAACTTCAGGTTTTTTTTTTTTTATTTTTTATTTTTAAAACTGGTAAAGTTGTATTCCTCAGCATTAAGAGTATGCGGGCAATCTCCAAAAAGTTGTCCTAATTTACAAGATCTTCTTTACACCAAAAGTAAAGGGTACTGATATAGTTCTCTTTGATACTCTGAATGGGACTAAATCCATCCTCAAAACATCTCCTGTTTCTCTTTCTCCATATTGTCCACCATATGCAAGCTGGGATCATTCTCCACCATTTCTTTCTACTTTTGCTTCCCCTTTCCTGATCCAACAACTCAGAAGGTCTGCAGTATGTTCATGCATACTAACTTCATTTGTGTAGGGGGACATCCTTCCTTTTTAGTGGGAGATTCTTTTTTAATTTGTTTAGCTCTGAGATGTATGGTTGTTGGAATGACTAATCGGGAATGCAGGCATTTGAGAGGCTAGAGGAAGCAAGCTAGGGTTGGGGAATCACACCCAAGGGTGTAACGTAGTGGTCAAAGAAGTGGGTGGAGAACCATGAGGTCTCATGTTTAAATTCGAGTAGAGACAAAATACTAGGTTATTTCTTTTCATCTGTCACAGCCGTGGTGGACACGGTTACTCGCTACCTGATTGGTGGGAGGAGAGATGGAGAAAAGTCAAAATGAGGAGAGAGAGAGAGAGTATGAGAGTGTGTTAGCTTGTCGGTTTGGTCTTTCGATTTAAATTGAAAGAGAGGGAGAGAACATATCCTGCGAGGAGAAAAGAGAACGAAGAAAAGGAACCTTGCAGATAATGGAAAAAGGGGAAGAAATTATCTTACTGGAACCCTCGCCTTTGAGGTAGGGCTACCTTTTTTTTTTTTTGAGAAAATTGCACCGTTTGTCACGGTATTACATTTAAGCACATATTTAACCTAACTTTTAAAATTCTTCAAAAAAAGCACATTGAAGATTTATTATACGGAAAAAACATCTCCCTAAATTAGGGATTCAGTTATACCATCATTATCCTGTATGTCTCTTTTGTAAAGGTAAACCCTTCTTTATAATCATTTATCTCTGTTGTTAATTAACCGATTAACATTTATATTTCTCATTTCTCTCCCTTGTTCAACTAATACATTCTCCATCTGCTTTACTCATCTCTCCATTCATCTCCTTTTATTTCTTCGAGTTATAGAGATTTATGCAAGGCTAAATATATTTGATGCATGAAGGTTTAGATCTATGTTGCTCAGACTCCAAAAAAAAAAAAAGGTTGTTGCACCCGTGTCAGATTCTCCAAAAAATGCACTACTTTTGGAGAATCCCATGCGCATCCGTTGACAATATTTCTGAAGAGTCCGAGCAACATAGGTTTAGACTCCAACCACAGTGGTCATCCACACATACAAGATAATACATGCAATAGACATAATATAATTTATTATACAACATATAATAAAGTTATACAAGGTATATAAAATTTATATACAATGTATAATCAAATTATACGAGGTATATCTAAATTATTATAAAAGATGTAATTAAATTATACTAATATTATTCTATGTATAACATTTTTATTATACTACATATAATTCGTATAAAGCGGACTCCATATCCAGAAAGGCGCTCTCAAGTCTCAATTCTATAGTTATTATACTTGTGTTCAATGACATTCCATTTCCCATTGTGTTTGAATTAAAATTGTTGCAGTTATTGTACTTGTGTTCAATAATGAAAGGAGCTTAGAATAAGGAGGAAGTAGAAAAAAAAACACGCTGGAACTTGTTTTTAGAATGAGAAAGAAGTATGAAACTGTAAATAAGTAGTTATAAAGAATGTTACCAGTTTTTTTTTTAAAAAAAGTAGTTATAACTATATACTATGAACGATAAAATAGAAATTTAGGTTATTCACGTCTAAATGATTCTCTTATTCACAGCAATTTGGTTTACTATAAACTCTTAACTGTCATGTAATGTTAATTGTATTTATCTGCTAAGGGAATGTAAATATTATAATATTATTGTCTACTTACGTTTTTTGTCCTCTGTTTTTTTCCTTCCCCCCCCCCCCCCCCCCCTCCCTTTACACAAGGCCACTAAACTTACTGCTTAGGGGCTATTTTGTTAAAATATGAAGTAACATATCCTTACTAGAAAAAACAAGAAAAGACTGAAAAAAGTTAGAACTTGCAACTAATAAGAATGCTATGACCAATTTGATGCGAAAGTTCATCAACTTGGCTGTATGACTCCTTTTGATCTTGATTGTGGAATTTTTTATGCTTTCCAGTAGCTGTGATTTTCCTCTTGTAACTTTTGGCCGGTACTCTTGTATCCATGTCCAGTTTGTCATTTGCCTTCTGAATATATCCTTCCTGTGCGCTAATCGTGGATAAGACACTCAGAAGAAGAAAATATGACACAAAAATTGTTAGCTGCAAGGTTCTTAGCTAGCCTAGCGTGCTATAAACCTACAGGGAACAAGAGCCAGATCGAAGACATTCCTTTCATTCTTTTATACCCTTCCTAGGAATCATGACCCACCGAAGAAAAGCAAAAGTATACCGTGATGCACCTCTCTTTTGTTAAGCTCTTGAAGATGCCTAAGTAAGCGAGTGCCGAAAAAAAAAAAAAGAAAAAAAAAGAAAAAAGGAGCTTTCTTAAGGCTTCAAATTTCTTAAGGCTTCAAATTACTAGTCATTAGGAGCTTTCTTAAGGCTAACCTGTTAACTCGATTTCAATCTCAAAAAGAAATGAAAGCATAACTCTTTGCTGCTTGCAGAGCTGCTTAGTCTTTCATGTTAGCCTGCCTTGTGAAGATCTCGGGTCTCTACAGCAGATCCGAACATCTGCTTGTCTTACTGTATTCATCCAGTACTCTTCTATCCATTGACTGAGTTACCTCCACTTGTGTTCTGCTTCTTCTTCCTCTTCTCATGTGTTGTCCAGTTTTCTGTCAAAACTCTGTTGGTATCTCCTCCCTTTGCTTCTGTTCCTCTGTGTTGAGTGTCCTTCCTCTGCTAATACTTGCCGTTTGAACTTGCCCTCTAGTTATCCATCTTTACCAGATTTATCCACTGTTGTCTATTCATCCTGCTATATTGTGTCTTAACAGGTGCATATAGTCTTTGTGATCCATGCTATAGTTCCTTAGTGATAATTGCTCAATAGATTGAGCATTCAGAAATGCTAATACTGCACATTGAACAATTGCCAATGGGATAAGCATGTGCATAGTACCTGCAAAAAAGCAAACTATGTTAATGATTAAAGAGATGCTCATCTCTCCTTCCTAAGAATCTGAGCATGGTGATCTGCAGTTGGTTCCTCGGTCTGATCAAACTCCTTTTTTGTCCATGTTATCGTTGCTTCACCACGCAAATACATAAGGGGTTTGATGGCTAGAGGCTCTGGTTTATGGTGATTCAGGGTATGGTTCAATGTTGCCCCGTATTTTATGGGGCTTGCGACTATTGTAGAGGGCTGACCAGCCACCAGAGGAGGTTGGCTCCAGCCCGCGAGGCCATTAGTACTAGGGTTCTGGGCTGCTTATCGGTTGGTTCAGTTTGATTTTGAATGCTATTGATTCGGTTTATTGGTTTGAATAAATGCTAAATCGATAACCGAACTAGTAAGATATCGATTATCGGTCAATCTGTTTGGCAGTCGTTAATGGTTCAGTTATCGGTTCAGCTGATATGGGCTGGAAACTTATATTTTTCAAACACATATCATACAATATATTAATTAATTTCAAACTAGCACATTTTCAGGTCAAACCAAGTGCATAATACCAAAAGATAAGTAGGAAAACTACATTGGACGCACTATTGAAACTTAGAAGGGTACAAAACACATAGATTGAGCGATTAGTATACCTAAACTTCTCGTAAGACTAGGAGGAAAAAAGAGCTTAATCTTGGGAATGTTTTACGGGGAACCCATGATACTACAAGATATAGTGTATGCAGTTGTAGGATTTGAGTCCTCCACGTCTTAAATATTTGACAACATAGGGAAGAAAATAAGTGTGTATTGAGACAAAAGCAAGTCATGAAGGGAAGAAAGCAAACATCATGAAAAGTTTCTTCTGGAGTTTGGAGCTAAAAGACTTGTCTCTCTAGAACAGGCTGTATTGCCCATAGACGGAAGCTTCGTGAGAAACGAGGTCAGAGACGCGACAGGGTGCTTCTAATGCGTAAGTGTCTTTATATAACAAGGGGTAAGCATGATTTCCTGAAATGACTTTTATGGAGGTAGATTATGGCGATCATGCTTATATTCCTCTCCATTACGAACTTACTGAAAAATTAATTATCAACGGGCTTAATTATTCTAATTGCTTTTGAGGAGTTACAAATAGAAATAATTGATATATTTTTTAAAAAGTCATTAGTTAACACAAGAATGGGAGTGCGCCACAAGATAAGCAAGGAAGTCACGTTAATCCTGTTATATAAGAAGTCACAGAGAGACAGACTGCTCTCCATTGACGTCCCTACTAGTAAAATTTATGATATATTGATGTGAACTTGATCTTTGAATTTTGAAACATATGATCTTAACTTAAATGTCATGCAAGAAGAATAGTCT
>NC_081343.1:42585893-42599252 GCF_029784015.1 Lycium ferocissimum
TTAAATTATTTGTGGAAAAATTCACTCAACATTAGTCATTTTAGACTTTACATTATCACTTATTCGTTTCTTTTCTAGGCAATTACGAATTTCTTCTTTCCAAATCTCTAAGGAAGAAAAAATATTTTTCAAAACATGGACCACAATACACACACACACGCACTGTGGTCCATACGTTTTGGCTACCTATAACTTTTTAATCATTCTGGCCATCTAAAATTATTAGTATTAAAAATATTCTTAATCTACCAAAAAAAAAAAAAATAGCACCTTAAATGAATTACGATTTTATTTTATAAAAACTATAATTTCTTTTGTGATTTTCCATTTTGTATGCGAGGTTGATTTTGAAGAATTGAAAATGCACCCATCAATCATATTAGTGAGAAACTTGAATTGTTAAAATGCTTATGTAATAATACAGATATGGTAGAAACCATTTTCATGACGACGTTATAAATGCAAAATAATAATAATAGGCCAATAAAGTCTCCAACACGTGTTGAACCTCAAGATTCAACTTTAGCCTATAAAGGATGCCATTTAAAATTAATTTAAAATGATTTTTAATATGTTTGTGATATGCAACGATAATGAATAAAGCATATTGGCAAACAATTTCAGAAATTGAGTTATTTTTGGCGCAAGGTGAGTTTTGTATAAGAACAATTATATGTTACACTTGAAATAACACATATTTTTGCCATTTAAATGAATATAATGTTGCATATTCAATTGTTATGTTATATATGTATACGATCTTTTATATTGACGTGATATTGCATGTACGCTAAAACTAGTTGTATAATTATACATAAACAATAATAGTATATGTTTTTGTTTTTGGAAAAGAAAACCAGCGTTATTTTTGGAGTTTTTGGATCAGAAATAAAAAGAAGGCCGCCTATGGGCTTTTGCTTAGATTTAGAATTCTTTAGTTGTTGTATATGGCCGTTTGTTTAAGTTCAGGTTTCTTTAGTTTTCTTTGTTTAGGACTAGAACTTTACGTGGCTTTCTTTTAAGTTGAGGCTTCTTTGTTTTTTCTTGTATAAAATTCGTTAATGTTAATTACTGGTGTAAGTTTACATTGCTGGCAATAAAATTCTTTAGGTTAATGTTAATGTTAATTACGTTATTGGTGTAGGTTTAGATTTCTTTTATTGTCAGTATTAATGTTAACTACCGCATACTTTTCTAATGCGTCCAAATTTATATAAACGTGTTTGTACTTCAAAAATTCTCTAATCGTTTGTCTTCTTTTTTATCCTTCATGTAGCTATCAAAAGAAATATTTCATCTTTAATGTTGTTCAAGTCCGGCCAATGTGGAGAGTACATAGCATCTTTTTCCCATGGAGTCTGATGTGATAAATTGAGACTAATCGTTTCCTTCCATTCCATATTAGGAGATGGGAGTAAGTGATTATGATTTTAGTTCGTCAATTGATTATTGTGGGATTCATTCATCCAAATTCTTTGACTTTTACCCTTTTAATCCTCTACATCTTAATATAGATGTATGATTAAGCTATTTTTGTCTGTTTGATTATTAAAATTTGATACGTGAGTCTACTTTTTTACCACCTATGTGAGTTGTTATACATCTATTAAATTCTTACACCAGTGTTGATTTGTTGTGTGTTTCCCTTTCTTGGTTATAAAAATTGTAGAATTATCATTACAGTAATAACTTGTGACCCCCTCCTCAAGTTTCCTATCATGTAATTATATATTCAAGAAGAGAGACTGATTATCTTATATCAATTGTAGAAATATTTAAATTTTAGTTTATAGTGAATTACTGTTTTTCTTTTTTGCATATAACTAAGTGGGAGTTGATACGACAAGATGGCCATGAAGAAATAAGTTAGCCATACATGACTTTAGTGAGAAGAAAATCATGCCAGATACTGTACTGAGAAGGATCAGGACAAGAGCGGAGAACCTAGGTGTTGAACATGTCAAAGTCAATATTTGCTTGCACCATATCGATTTCAATTCCGGGACAATATTTGAATATGATCACATTACTATTTAAAAGATTTAGAAGATAGTTGAATTCCTTGTATATTATTCACATAATGGTTCAATATTTATACAAGAAAGCAAGAGAAATATCCTACCAAGTGTCAAAATAAACTGATCGACAGTATTTGGATTATTCCCAGTAACAATAAAGTCATCGACATAAACAACCAAGTAAATAGTGATGGCCGACTGATTGTAAATGAAAAGACAATGATCAGCATGAGAAACTTGAAAACCCAAGGTTAGAAGATGGCTCCGTAGTTCTGAATACCAAGCCCGTGGTGCCTGTTTAAGGCCATAAATTGCCTTCTTGAGTTTACAAACATGTGTAGGCCTTGTGTGGTCAACAAAACCTTTAGGTTAAGCCATATAGACCTCTTCCGTTAGATGACCATGCAAGAAGGCATTATTGACATCCAATTGACGTAAAGGCCAATCTTGTGTCACAGCTATCGTTAAAATAACTCGAACTGTAGTGTGCTTAGCAACTGGAGAGAAGGTCTCACTATAATCAATGTCCGGTCGTTGTGTAAATCCTTGAGCAACAAGACGAGCTTTATATTTGTTTAATGACCCGTCAGAATTGAGGTTGACTCAAAAAATCCATTTAGAGCCAACTAATTTTTGCTTCGCGGTAGATGGAACGAGCTCCCATGTACCTTGTTTCTGTAATGCTTGAATTTCTTCTTCCATGGCTACCTTCCAATCAGGATCTTTTAGTGCTCTTGAAATAGATTGTGGCTCGGTTTTGATGTTGGGCAGTAAGTTGTGCTCAGGCAGTGCAACATGCTGGACACTTAAGGGAATAGAAGAAGAGGACGAAGCATGGTTGGGCGTATTGGCAGGGATTTGGATGGAGTGTCATTGGCTTGGATGAGAGAATTGGCTTTTGTTCCTGAAAGAGAGGTGTGCAGGCACAACTTTTGTGTGGGTTTATGGATATTATTCTTTGCTCGGGTGATCATATGATGAGTGTTTCCTGGTAAGCTATTGTCATGGTGAGAAGATAATAAAGTGAGAGAGTTATTAGGTGGAGAGCTCATACCTGAAACATGTACTGGTGATCTCAATGACTCATTTGATGATGAAGTACTGTCATTAGAAGCCACTGGAGTAGTTGGACCAAGAGACGGACATTCATGACTGACCAAATTTGGACTAGAAGAAAGGGTTCGTCCAGTAGTAGAAGAGGAACAAATAGCTTGGTTTGAAAGGGGTAAGTGTGGAACAATGAAATGGGGAGTCCAATTGTCAACAGTAGCATCACTCACCCGAACATCACTAAGTTGGATGGTTTTAAGGGAAACTCATGCTCAACAAAATCTACATGTCTCGAAATAAAAAGTTTCGAAGTGACTGGATCATAGCATTTATATGCACTTTGATTTAAAGAATACCCAAGGAACACACATGGAGATGAACGAGGTTGTAGTTTGTTTTGTGCATATGGTCTCAGCCAAGGATAGCACAAACAACCGAAAACACGAAGTTTCTTATAACTTGGGAGAGATCTATAAATTCGTAGATATGGTGAATCGTTATTCAATAAGGGGGTGGGCATTCTATTTATCAGATATGCGGCAGTCTGAAAAGCGTATGACCAAAATGATAATGGAAGATTAGCAATATGAAGAAGAGTAATACCTGTTTCAACAATATGCCTATGTCGTCTTTCAGCCGTGCCATTGTGTTCGGGAGTGTGTGGAGGAGTCAAAAAGTGAGAGATTCCATTGGAAGCAAAGAAATCCTTTAAACCGATAAATTCACCACCATTGTCCGAGTAAAAGGAGACAATAGAATGATTAAAGAATTTCTCTACGATGGCTTTAAATTTTGGAAAAATATGCGCAACTTCAGATTTCCTTTTCATAGGGTAGAGCCAAACACATTTTGTGTAATGATCCACAAAAATGAGATAGTATTTAAAGCCATCAATAGAATCTAAAGGTGAAGATCCCCATACATCAGAATAGATAAATTCCAAAGGTCGCGTCGATTTTATTGATGAAACTTGAAAAGGAGCCTTGTGTATTTTATTGCACTTACAAGAATTGCAGAAAAACTTAGAAGTGTTTATTATAACAGGAATATCAATTAGTTGTAAAATTCGACGCAATATAGGAGAAGACGGGTGGCCAAGACGACAATGCCATTGTGAAACATTGGACAGTTCCGTGGAATTTATAGTTGGTGCAGAAGAAGTAGATGTTGCATGAGGTAATAATGGCCACTCGTAAACGCCGTCCTTAGGCTTTCCCACTACCAGAGGCTTCCTCGTGCAATAATCCTTCACAACAAATGAAAATGGTGAGAATTTGACAGTAACATTATTTGATGAGCATAATTGATAAACAGAAATAAGATTCTTTTTCATTCGAGGGACACAAAGAACATTATTAAGATATAAAGGCCTTGAGAGGGAAGGTAAAGAAGTAGAGCCAGAATGTGTCACTGCTAAATTTTTACCATCACCCAGCATCACATCGTCACCACCATCATAGTCAGAATGCATTGATAGATTTTGAAGATCTGCAGTCACGTGGTGAGATGTACCAGAGTCTACCAACCACTTAGAATTATTTTAGTTGGAGGTTTGAGCAAAATTTGCTCTCGGAGGAGCCCTTGTGTTTCCAGCAGAGGAGGAACTTGAGCCACCTATGGCAGATTGCTTTAACCAAGGAAATAGCTTCCAGCATTGTTTCACTGTATGTCCAGCCTTGTCACAATATTGACAGATCACACTAGAACCATCTCTCTAATTCTTTGATGGGAAAAATTGGTTTGGCCGTTGATTTGAGATAGGTTGGCCTCTAGAAGCAGAGTAACAATTTGTGTGGTTAGTGTGTTTGTTCGATCCCCCATTGTGAGAAGTATAATTTGCTGTTATTGGAATAGAATTGGAAGAAGTTTCGTGAATAACACTGCTCTTATGATCACAAAGTTTTTCATGGAATTTATCAAAAGAGAGAGGAGTTTCCCGCACACGAATCGTAGCAATATGATCTTATTTTCAGAGGGGAATCCATTAAGAACATGAATGGTAACATCATCCATTGTTAGATTTTCTCCAGCAACATTCAAAGTTGTAACAAGCTGCTTCACTTGTTGAAGGTACGTAGCCATAGATTTAGTACCTTTGTTCACTCGTGTCAAAGACTCCTTGAGTGTAAGGAGACGAGCACGCGAAGGTCGGGCATACAGATTGTGGAGTGTTGTCCACACAGCATAGGAAGTTGGATCTGAAAGCACATACACTGCTACCTCTAAAGTGAGTGAGGCTACAAGCGCACTTCGGAGCAATTGGTCTTGTCGAACCCAATACAAAGAGTTTAGTTGTTGTTCTGTAGGAGGAGAAACAACATGCGAAGTGAAGTTATATCCAATCAAGATAGAACATCACTGAGAGTACCAAAGTTGGTAATTGGAGGATGAAAGTTTCACGGGAGCTTGAGCATTGGTATTAATAGAGATAAGTTGCTGGTCGTTTTCTGGTACAGTGGTGTGTGTGAGTGGTACGGAAGTTATGACAGTAGAGTGGTTATTAGGAATAGAAGGAAGGCATGGAAGGGTAGAAATGACAGAAGGAGTGGTAGGAACTGGCGGAAGATGAACAGTTGCAGACGACATTAACAGTGACGTTGCTGGAAGGTTAACTGAACTGGTAATGGTCGTTGTTGGTGCAACGGAAAACTGTGTGATTTGCTCCATGTATAGAAAGATGGTGGTGGAGGATTAAAAAAAAAAAAAGATGCCGTAAGGCGAGCAGCTCCGATACCATAAAAGATTTAGAAGATGGTTGAATTCCTTGTATATTATTCACATAATGGTTCAGTATTTATACAAGAAAGCAAGAGAAATATCCTACCAAAGATAGAAGATCCTAATTATAATGAAATCCTAATCATGTTAATTACAACCAGATTACAAAGGAGTATAATCAAATCATATCAAATTATAATCAAATCCTATCAATCACTTGAGAATAGGGTGATTTCCTTATACTATTGAAGGATAAAGTTTGAGAAAACTATCTAATCTACGTGATGCTTTCAAGAATGTGCGCAACCAGATTTTTGGAGTCCCTTATGTACAACTTGGCAGTTTATAATGCTCCATTTTGACAATATTATTGATCATGTCCCGCAGATTTCACCAAAGACGTTATAATCTCTTTTAAAAAGTAGGTGCTTTTAAATTGTTAACGAAAACTAATCGTCTTTCCTGATTAGTTATCGAATAAAGATGCAAAAGTATGAAAATTTATTCTATACTTTTTTTAATCAAGTTAGTAACACGTGTATGTTTGATTTAGTTTCTGTAATATCTTTAACAATCCCTCACATTTAAAGCATACTCCCTCCATCACAATTTACAATTTACGTGGCACCTTTCGAATTTTGAGATTCAAATATGTTTTTCTTTTACCGTAATTTTAATAATATTTATTTGAATTTTTAGCATGTACTCATTGATATAGGTACACAGGTACTCTAGCACGAAGGTCTTTATAAATGTTAATTAAACTTTTTGCCATTCATTAAAAGACTATACAATTGACAAAATCGTAATGCAAATATTTCCTTATATTTAGGATTTTAAAATCAGCTAAAATTTTGGTTATAATCTTTTCTGATTTGGACTATATAAGAAGTCCTAATATATAAGAAGTCCTAATACTTGGGACTTTGAAATTTACTGTAAATAAATCACTTTGACTTTTTAAATATATTTTTACCGAAATTAGAAAATGTTCTCCAACATTTAGATCTAAACTAATATTAGGAATTTAAATTCAACTATAATCTTGAACATGTGTAAGAAGGAAATTGAATCTACTTTTGCCGTGATAATGTTTTCTAAAAGGAAACAAGTAACCTTTGAACAATTTCCTGAGTTTGTTCTTCCTTTTTTAGGTAGAAAATTTGGGGCATGTGAACCCATAGTCTCTTTGTAAAACTAGGTATTTTATGTATATATTTTCTAAAATTGGTATAATATTATCTGTTGAAACCCATGCTACAAGAATGTTAAATGGTGCATTTGATTGAAGGTTAAATTATTTATGAGGACAGAGGTCTAGGGATCAATTCCGACTTAACACATTTTTTCCTTTTTTTTTTTTTTTAGTGGTGAACCCATATTCTAAAAATCCTAGATTCACCTCTGACTTTGTCTGCTAATTTTTCTGTTATTTCGATTGATGACATAATAAATTAGATTTTTACTCATAAAGCACCGAATACAACCTTTATTTAGAATCTCCTACGTGAGAGTTTTGCCAATGAGTAAACAGATCACTTGGAGGAAGAGAATAAAATTTCTAGATATGCCGAGCATTTAATTAATAAGCTTTCATTTCTTATAATCGCCTGATGTTGTTCCTTTTTTTTTTTTTTCCTGATTTAAATAGTTAGCATTGTAACTCCAAATAAAGAAAACACAATTTTTAGTGTATTCATGGAAATGAAAAAGCAGGACTCGGGCTTCAAATTTCTTAGCGATGATTGTGATGGGACGTTACATGATTCTTGCATCACAGATTGCTCATTATTGCAAAAAAAAAAAATATTTCATAATGAAGCAAGCTTAGTTTGACGAGAAAAAAAACTGAAAAAGATATCTCCATCTTATTAAACAATATGTGAAATATGAATTTTTTTTGGTAAAATCCTTATATTTGTGAACAAGTTGTTGATCATTATTATTATTTGCTACCAAGGACTAAAAAAAATGAAAGGCTTGAGAAGGCGTCATATTTTTCCGAAACAAAAAAATAAGAAATTTGTCTATATATAATAGAAGAAGCAAAAGCATGATGTGATGACAAGTGTCATCACCAGAAAAATCATATTTTGATAATTAAAATAAAATAAAAAAGACAACAAATAAATAATAAATAAGTGAAAAGAAAAGAAAAGAAAAAAAGATTTAAAAAGGAAACGGTTAAAGTCCAAATATACCCCTAACCTTTGCCAAATTGTACACATTTGCCCGTCGTTAAAAGGTTGGTGCAAAGATGCCCCTAACGTTTTTTTTTTTGGCCATACATGCCCTTGAGTTAACGAAAAATATTGGAGGGCATATTTGTTCAGTTTCGCAAACATTAGGGGCATATTTGAGCCTTTGAAATTCTTGAATATTATGGCACAAATAGTTCTCGGATTTTTTGTAGTGCACTTTATGCTAGCCAATGATTTAACGCCGTATTTTGCATTTTGAAACTCCACACTTATCGTACAACCCCTCACTTTTATCTCTTATTCTTTCACTTGTTTATGAAATGTTGGAAGTTTTGAGTTCTTCAAATAGCTATGGAAGGGTTTGTCGATGTGGAGTTGTGGAAGGGTTTGTGGACGTGGAGTTACTGCACTCCATCTCACTTATAGACTTCAAATAATTCTACTAAATTTCGGTTATGCGTGAAATTCATGAAAGGGCCAAACCACATTAAATGTTATGTAAGAAACCGTATAAGTGCTTAAAATGTGATACTCTTTATATTATTATTATCAAAATTTTGAACACTGCGGGAGACATTTTTTCATGTGTCATAAGTCTAATGTAAGCTATCTCCTTTTGTATGTTTATGTTTTATTGCGGTAATTGTTGCAACCATTATTGTGTAGATATTGGGATTGAGAAGACAAAAAATATCCAGAAAGAACTATCCAGATCATCAACAAATTGAAAAGTAAAAATGATATTATCATTAGTAAAAAAAAATCTTTTGAAAAGGGAAAATGGTGCTCTTGTTTGTGAAAACAGTCTTTAAAAGATGGTTGTAATTGCATCTGCTCTTTCAGTTGTATAATTTTGATGTAATGCAATGGCGGATGGATTGTAATTACAAATGTTTTTTTATGTTTTGAAATGCAATGATATTTTGTGCCATAATATTCAGGAATTTCAAAGGCTCAAATATGCCCCTAACGTTTGCAAAACTGAACAAATATGCCCTCCAATATTTTCCATTAACTCAAGGGCATGCATGGCCAAAAAAAAAAACGTTAGGGGCATCTTTGCACCAACCTTTTAACGACGGGCAAATATGTACAATTTCGCAAAGGTTAGGGGCATATTTGAGCCTTTGCCGAAAAGGAAAAACAACTACCACGTCCCAAACCCCCATTTCCCATCACGGTTAAATTTTTTCAAAAAGTATAAATTCCTGACAGTCAATTACAGTGGGTAAACTAATGAAGGGAACAATTTGATTTAATCACAGAATTGAATCGGGTCTCATTCCTTCGATTCCTTGCTGCGTACTTCAATGAGAAAAGAAAAGAGCTTTGTTGCGTGCTTCTTCGGGTGTGGTTGCAAGATCTCGTTTCAATAAACACACGTTTTAGTATATTTTTTCTAAATTAACACTGTAGCAGGTTAAAAAAAACACTAATTAAAAAAGGAAACGGCAAATTCACAAAAAACCTATACTACTAAACTTCCTCCCACGTTTTCAAATACAAATATTCCAAATCACGGTTATATCCATTTGACGGAAAACAAAAAGTACTCCATCTCAACCGTCTACTCTCTCTTCTCAAAACTCGATGATCAAATTCCCATAGCATAAATCATAGAAAGATGGATTTTCCTTTCCACAATTTCCTTTGTCATCGCTGAAAACATTGAATTAGGGTTTGGCAGTTTTTAGGGTTTTTTTGAAGTCTCATGATGGATTTTCATCAAATTATTCGGTATGATCACTGCAAGGTTTTTCTCTTCCTTGAAAATTGTGTTATTAAATACTTATGATTTGTGTAAAAATGTGTACTTATTTTCTATTTTTATTCTATAAATGATTGTATGGTAGAATAATGCTAGTCACAATTGATTGCTTTAAGGTCTGTGGGGAACACAAAAGTCAGTTTCATGGTGGATATAATTGCACATACTGTTTCACGTATTAGCAGTTAACATTGTTTACATCTATTCTAGATTCTAGTTTCGCTCATCTGTAAACAATCCTAATCCTAATCACGAAGCTCCTCTAGGGTTCTCTTAATCCAAATAACTAATACTCTCACCCGCAAAATACTTCATCATCGTATCTCTGGGACAGTGGAGTAATTTTTTTTTTTTTTTCATAAGCTTATATTTTATATATGGAGTAATTTTTTTTTTTTTGTTTTGTCGTACAAGCTTTCTACCACAGGAGTGAAGTAGACAGTGAAATAAGGAAAACTCACATAGGCAAAAGTTCCCAAAAATTCCTTCCTTATTCAGATAACCCAAATCAAATAGTACAGTGCTGAGTATTGGATCTTGGGATATTTGATGACACCTAAAACATAAAAATGTAAACTTTTGCTAAAATGGTGTTAGTGTTGAGGAAACTGATGTGATTATTGTTTCCTTTTTTGCAACATTGGCTGCTGAGATGCAACTGATTGTGAACAAGGGTGTGTTTAGGAAGAAAGCGGGGAATGAGGACTATGAGTGACAATGAATGGTTCTGGATCTTTTTTGAAGCAAACTGAGGCTTGGAAACGTTCTGATGGACGTGATCATGTATTTGTTATTACTGGTAACTGGTGTTATTCAAAACTTTGTATACATCTTTTCTAGGATATCTCAGCGAAAAATGACGCTCTGATGTTTGAACTATCATAGGCATTTATCGCATTGTCATTATCTAAATTTTGGAGAAGTTGGATAAATTAAGGCCATGCTTTATATTTCAGAAAGATTGTGGATACAGTAGGTACATCTGAAATTTTAAAATTACCTCTTAGCTTCATAATGTCATTTTGTGCTATGTAGGATGCTCTTATCCATGATAAATTATCTGAATTGAGCAAGGAGCTTCGGACTGTGCTAAAATTCTATGAATTGCTTTCCTGGATAATATGTTGTGTGATATAATTTATGTGGCATATATCAATAACAAAATTGTATTTGGTAAAATCATGATTAGTGTCGTACACCATTTATAATGCTTGCTAAATCATTTTTGCAGGATTTCTATCTTTTGGTATACTTCTTCTCAGTGTGAATTTAAAAAATTACCTTCTCTAAAATTGCTAGCTGAATCTTTGTGTTCTGTACAGCTTTGTGTCTAAAATGCTTATTTAACAAAAACATAGGGATGTTTTAGTCGTAGTTGATTTTGAAGATTAGCAAGATCTTTTAGAGTTTCTTTGTGGAGATAATCACCAACTTCGAAGTAAGTTGGCCCGTGGAAACCTTTTCAACGTGTCGCTTCTTATGATTCTGCAGTTTCAAAGTGGCTGTGGAAGCAGACGGTAGGAGGTATCCACTTTCAAAATTCATACAAAAACTCCATCTTCCTCCCATCCTCTCGAATAAAAAAGTTTAATTAAGATGTTGAAAACATTCAAATGATCATCCTCAGCCTCTACATTTCAAATAAATGAAAACGTTGACAGTTTTCTATGAAAAATAGTAGCCTCAATTAGCCATCAGTTCGCAGATACAAAGTAATTGAAATTTGTTTCTCCAAAAAACAACGAGTTTCAGGGACATATGGCTCTCACCGCTAATTTCACGATCTAAATTACCAGCAACAAGATGTGGTAAGTTCTAGCATTACGTTTAATTGGAATTTCAATGTATGTGTATGTATGTATATAGTGCAGTAACTGGTTTCCTAGCTTTGTAAACACTAATTTGCTTGACAAATATTTGTTCCATTAATTTTGTATCAATCTGAAACAAAACAAACCAGAAAATATCAGAGAAACAATGACAGTCAGTTGTAAGGCAGAGAACTTTAGATACACTGATCGAATCATTTAGGTCAATAGTAAATTTGACTCTTCTATATGATATATGCTAACTCATGTTTCTTCTTTTACTTCTCATGGAAATAATTTAAAGCATTTGTCTCAAAATATTTCTCTATAATCAAGCTTTGAGTCAATATCTTTCAATCTATATTCTTAATTTGCAGGAATCATCCGTGGCTGCCACATTCTTCTAAATGCCTTTTCAAAATTTTGTCAACCAAGTAATCAATATTAGTATCATTCGTAATTTTGAAAAATAAGTTACTCACATGGACGAATTCGAAACAAAATTATAAATTAAAGGGTGCACTTAGCACTAAACTATTACTTTCTGTCTCTCTCTATCTCTTTTTTTGTCTTTTTTTGTATGTATGTTTTTCTCCTTTCTATTTACTGTCTACTATAGGTTTGTGCCAATAAAGATATTACTCTATTATTCTCTTTTGTTTGAGGTGATAAATACAATACTTTTTTGTAGTGTATTCCATCTGTCATCTCATTTTCTTAAACAATGATAGATTGTAGCTGCCACTTATCATAACTTCATGCATCATGAATAAAACATCTAACACTGATATTTGCATCGTCAATAGTTTTGAAGTACATTCTGCAGTCATATATGCATGCGAAATAGTTTGAAATGAAATTTAAGTTATTATTGCATTTTTGTGATCTTTGTCACTAATAAGCTTTTTTCATAAATGGCTGGCAGGAAGCTAAAAGTTTTTTTTTTCTTGACGTCAAGCATAGTTGGATAGCCAACTTTGAAGTCGAACATCACAACGAGTCTTAAGGTTACAGAAGCCCTAGCCACTTTTGATCACTACAAAAAAACGGGTTTTAGCGACAGATTTTAGCGACATAATTAATTCCGTCTCTATGTAACGACGGATTACCTACAGAATTAGAGTTTTGTCGCCAAAAAAATGAAAAAAGAAATGATATCTAAATTAACAACGAAATAGCGACGGATTTTTAAATCTGTCGCTATATTTTGGCTCGAAAATTCCGCGCCTTTATTTTAGCTACTAAAATTACGACGAATCATGGGCGGCAAAATTTATTACGATTAACCGACGTAATTAGCGACGGATTGTGTCCGTCGTTAAATAATATGTATGTTTCACCGTTAAAATTTCAAATTAATTTGTGGCGACGAATGAATCCGTCGGTAAATAAAATTTAGTTTTATTTTATAAACGAAATAAAAATAAACCCCCGTATCGCTCTAAATGCACTAACACCTCTTTCTCTTCAAACCCACCATCTTCTCTTTCTCTTAAAACCCCCCTAATTGCTTCAAACCACGGAAAATTCGACGCCTTTCTCGCACCTCTCATCTTATTTATTTCTCATTTACCATGGTGATTTACTTTGTTTGTTTCTCTCTCTTTCTTGCTTTTCTATATCGATTAAAAAGTAAATATCATCATCGCTTAGCTCTCGGCAGTCGCTTGATTATACATGCACCGGGTATTATCAATAATAATCATAAAAACCCTAAATACCTCCGCAAGAATCGCTAGCTCTGTTGATGTGCAATGCTTCATCAAAGAGAGGGCTCTCGAGCCCTTTTCCTTTTA
>NC_081343.1:42599352-42618464 GCF_029784015.1 Lycium ferocissimum
TTTTTTAAAAGGGGTATGACATCCGCCTTGGCGAGGCATCCGTATGAACAGTTATCTCTCTTATTCCACGTTACCTCTCATATCTATATTATGTTGTTATCCATGCCTTACATACTCGGTACATTATTCGTACCGACGTCCTTCTTGTGGACGCCGCATTTCATGCCACGCGAGTGTATGCGGATGAGTAGAGGATATTAGTAGAAGATGTTCCAAATAGATGCGAGAGCTCCATTTCCTTCCGGGTTGCCGAGTCGAGTATCATGTTATGGTATCTTGGTTTATGTTAGAGACTTTACGGACGAGTCACTTATATAACATGTCGGTTTGTAAGTTTTCAGCTCTGTAAGCCAATGTATCATTATGCATTATGTTACAAATTTCATATGTTTACAGATTTTACTTGATTTGAGAAAGACGAAAAGCATATATATTTTTTTGAAAGGCTTTCATTATGCACTCATTTCATGATTTAAGAGTCCAGTAAGATTATGAGTATAACGAGAACCAGCGGGTTTGCTCGGCCCTAAGTAAGGGTCGGGTGCCCATCATGCCCTATCAAAAGTTGGGGTGTGACAATTTAGTTCGAGTTCATGACGCGGAAGCAAAGCCGCTGACTCTTCAATCCGTTCCGGTAGTGAACGAGTTTCCAGATGTATTTTCGGACGAGCTTTCAGGTCTTCCACCAGAACGGGAGATTAAATTCACTATCGATGTATTGCCAGACACTGAGCCAATATCTATTCCTCCCTCTGAGAATGGCTCTGTGACCGCAAAGAATTAAAGGCACGGTTGAAAGATTTACTCGAGAAGGGATTTATTAGGCCCGATCGCCATAAGCACACGTTTTTATTCGTAAGAAAGAAAGATGGATCCCTGCGGATGTGTATTGATTATAGGCAGCTGAACAGGGTGACAATAAAGAATAAATATCCACTTTCGAGGATCGACGATTTATTCTATCAATCGGCAAGAGCCAGTGGTTTTCGAAGATAGATGCGAGGTCGGGATACCATCAAGTGAGAGTCAAAGAAGAAGATATTCAGAAGACGGCTTTTAGGACCAGATATGGTCATTATGAATTCCGGGTGATATCGTTTGGTTTGACTAACGATCTAGCGATGTTCATGAACCTAATGAATGATGTGTTTAGGCCATTCCTGGATTTATTTATAATTGTATTCATCGATGATATCCTGCTATACTCTAAATCAGAGGGAGAACATGCAGAACATTTGCGTACTGTCCTTGGAATTCTTCGAGCTCGCAAATTATATGCTAAATTTTCAAAATGTGAATTATGGTTGAACTCTGTAACTTTTCTAGGCCACATCATCTCAGCTAATGGTATTCGGGTTGACACCCAAAAGATCATGACTGTGAAGACTTGGCCAAGGCCTACAACGCCTATAGAAGTCCTAAGCTTTCTGGGACTTGCAGGGTATTACAGGAGATTTATGGAAGGATTTTTCTCTATTTCGGCACCGTTGATGAAGCTAACACGCAAAGTCGCTAAATTTCGGTGGACGACGTACTGTCATGAGCGGAGTTTTCAAGAGGGCCGAAAGACAAAGTTGACCTCAACCCCGGGGGCCCCGACACTTCCGGAGTAGAATCGAAGGTTATGTGGTGTAGTGTAATGCCTCAGGTGTCGGGTTAGGCTGTGTATTGATGCAGCACGGTAAGGTCATTGCCTATACTTCTAGGGAGCTGCGAAAGCATAAGAAGAATTATCCGACCCATGACCTTGAGTTGGCTGCGGTCATTCACGCTCTAAAAATATGGAGGCACTATTTGTATGGTGTCCATGTGGACATCTACACAGATCACAAAAGTCTTCCATATATTTTCAAGCAAAAAGAATTGAATCTGTGTCAAAGGCGATGGTTAGAGCTATTGAAGGACTATGACATGAATATTCTATACCATCCTGGTAAAGCAAATGTGGTAGCTGATGCACTTAGTCGTAAGTCCATGGGCAGTCGAAATGATGTTCCGCCAGAAAAGAAGGAATTAGCTTGTGAGCTCTACCAACTGGCTAGCTTAGGAGTTCGTTTAATAGACTCGGGCAACACAGGAGTTAATGTGCTTAACCCAATTGCCTCGTCCCTAGACACAGAAGTGAAACGGTGTCAATACGAGGATCCCAAATTGAGACATTATAGAGATGTACGCTTCCAAAAAGAGAAGTCACCATTTGAGATCTCAGCAGATGGGGTTCTCAGGTACCAGAACAGGTTATGTGTTCCGAATATTGCGGGGCTTCGTCGTCGGTTCCGGGAAGCGTAATATACCCGTTATTCCGTTCATCCGGAGCGACGAAAATGTACCATGATCTTAAATTAATGTATTGGTGGGAAGGAATGAAGAGATATAGTCGAGTTTGTGGCTCAATGTCCATACCGTCAACAGTAAAAATTGAGCACCGAAACCATTGAGGCCTTTTGCAAGAAATGGAAATTCCAACCCGGAAATGGAGTCGATCAATATGGATTTTGTTGTTGGATTACCTCGTTCTCGGCATAAGTACGACTCCATTTGGGTGATTGTTGACAGGCTCACAAAATCAGCACATTTTCTATTGGTCAGATCTACATATTCAGCAGAAGACTATGCTAGATTGTATCTCAAAGAGATAGTGCGGCTTCATGGCATTCCTATATCTATTATTACTGACAGAGGAGCACAATTCACCGCTAAATTCTGGAGATCCTTTCAAGAAGGATTGGGCACTCAAGTAAAATTCAGCACTGCATTCCATCCACAAACTGATGGGCAAGCTGAACACACTATTCAAACCTTAGAAGACATGTTGCGAGCTTGTGTGTTGGACTTTGGCGGAAATTGGGAGGATCATTTGCCACTTATTGAATTTGCCTATAACAATAGTTATCATACCGATGATACGGCTCCTTATAAGCGGCCTTATATGGGAAGTGTAGGTCGCCTATTGATGGTTTGAAGTGGGAGAGACACAACTAATAGGCCCAGAAGTGATCCAACAAGCGGTTGAGAAGATTAAGTTTATCCAAGACCTGTTGGTGACAGCTCAAAGCCGCCAAAAGTCTTATGCGGATAATCGCCGTAGAAATTTAGAATTTCAGGTTAATTGACAGGGTATTTTTGAAAGTATCGCCAATGAAGGGAATAATGAGATTTGGTAAGAAAATTAAGCTTAGTCCTCGATACATTGGGCCCTAAAAGATTGTACGCAGAGTAGGCCAAGTAGCTTACGAGGGCCGGACCTCGCTTCTCGTAGCCGAATTCGCTCATCCAATCTTCCATGTATCAATGCTCCATAAATGCGTTGAGATCCGACCAAAATAGTACACCAAGCAACATTCAAGTCAACAAAAATTGACCTATGAAGAAGTTCTTGTTGCTATACTAGATAGACAAGTGCGTGCTTAGAAATAAAGAGGTCTGCCTTTGGTCAAAGTCTTATGGAGAAATGAAAACGTAGAGAGGAGATGACTTGGGAAGCAGAAGAAGATATGAAGATCAAATATCCGCATCTATTTCCACCCCCAACAGAGACCCAAGGTGAAACATCAATGCCCCCAGGTACGAAATGTTCTACTTTATTGCTTTCGGGTCGTGTGTGGCCGTATTTCTTATTGTTGATATTGTAGCTCTATGTGGCGATGTTATTTTGGGCTGTTGTAACAGGATGGTAGTGCCAAATTACAGGGAAAACTCTGGCAAAATTTTCGTAGGATTTCCAAGAATTTAACATTTGAGGACGAATGTTCTTAAGGGGGGGAGAATGTTACACTTCGGCAATTTCATGTCGTCGCGTCGTGAATAGACTAATGTTAGTTGAGTTGGACACGAGTCCTTCACAACTGCAAGAGGGTGATTGGCAGCCTTAATGTATATACGATAAGACCTTTTGAGTCATAGGACTTGGTGAAGCCAGATTCGTTAAAAGGAAGTGGAGTATGCGTTGCGTTTGGGAAAGATTTCATGGGTGTTGAATTAATGAATATTTAGTAAGGTCTTGAGGATGAGTTATAATGTCCGTTAGATCATTAAGGAGGTGCTATACAAGTACCGAGAAGGTTCCATAAGGATTCGAGATCAAACGAAGCGACGAGAATGAAATCGAAAAAACTGGGGATTATACGGTCATATATACGGACCGTATATTTTATACGGCCCGTATATCTGGCCGTAGAACCCTTCCAGTGAGGGGTGATCTTCTGGAGGAAACATACAGTCCAATGTACAGACCGTATAAATTATACGGTCCGTATAGTGGACCGTATATTTCGGGTCGGGTCCGAGTGCAATTTTTATATATGCACGGTTCTCTCTTCTTTTTCTCACTTTTCACCTCTCCAATCTTCCAAAAACCTCTAGAACTCTCTTCATAACACCTTAATACATATCCAAGAAGGGGAAATCAAGGATCAAACACCAAAAGTTAGTAGAATTAAGGGTGTGAATGCTTCCCAAGGGTAGCTAGAAGTTGAGAGTCTCTTTGGTATTGAAGTGGAGTTCTTCTAAAGTGAAGTATTCTTATCCAAAGACCATCTCTACATAACCGAAGGTGAGTATTACAATTATTTCATGTTAGTAAAAGTGTTGAGTAGTTGAAGAACTTGAATTAGAAACAAGTATCGAATATGAGCTTAAGTATACAAATAATGGTATATTGGTTAGAAGGGTAGTTGAATTGTGATTCATGATATGATATAAGTATAATTTTATTATAAATGGTATTAATGGTGCTGAGGAAGTATCGTGTGAATGATATGCATGAGGTTATATCATAATTGCGGTCGTGGAGGATCCCAGCAATGAGTTTGGAAATTGAATGATGTTTAACTTGAGGGAATTTGCATATTATGATATTATGGATGTCGTTGTGTTGGTTGGGAGTTGTTTTATTATATGAGGGAAAGTTTTCGAAACAAACGAAATGCTGCCGAATTTTCGTTAGCCTTATCCGCTTTAGTTTAAGCTTAAGTATACCTTCAACAATCTAACCTTCGTACGAATCCCTTTGTATGCAGACTCATAAGTCGGAAGGAAAGCTATTAGTCGACGTCGTTAAGGAGATACAAAGGTATGTAAGGCAATTCCCTTTTTCTTTCAAGGCATGATTTCTATGTTTTGCGCATAATTCTTTTACTCCTAGAAATACCAGAAGTCTATAGCTTCTAAAGAATCTCACGATGACTCCAATTCTCGGGATTTTCCAGCTTAAGGTTCTAGATGATTTCGTGACGTGACTGAGTGAGCTATAAAGCATATGGCTTCAGCTTAGGTCTGAGCTATATAACATATGTCACGACCCGCCTAGAGGGCCGCGACTGTGCACTGAGCTAGAGACCGAGTACCATACATTATACCATTATCGTCTTAACACACGTACTCATATAAGCTTCATAAACGTGTACATGCATCCACATATACGTGTGTGTATATATATATATATATATATATATATATATATATATATATATATATATATATATATATATATATATAAGCCCCCACGGTAGCAAAAGAATAATACGCACAATATACATCGGCATCCCATGACCTCCGCTACCCACATACAAGTATCTACGAGCCTCTAACTGAACCTCTGAGATCATAAAGATGGGACAGGACCCCATCGTGTCCACATATATATACACAAAATAATATATCAAAGACGGCACCTCCGATCGATGGAAGTGCTCCGGTGCAAGCTGATCCAACTCCTAGGAAGCTGGGTCATCTCCCTGTCTACCTGTGGGCATAAGCACAGCATCCAAAAGAAAGGATGTCAGTACGAATAATGTACTGAGTATGTAAGGCATACATCATAAAGTAACAGAAGCACAAGAAGACAAAACAAATATGAAAAGATAGGGGCGGTAACTGCTTGCCTCTTAAGGCGGAGCCATGCATGCATACGCATAACATATCATATCATATATTGCTCCGGAACGTGTAGCCCGATCCATATATTGCCGTGGAACGTACGGCCCAATCCATTATCCATAAAGCCCGCGTCCGGGCATCCCGCGTCCGGGAGAATATCATCATATGCCAGCTGATCAGGAGGCTATGCATCTATAGCATATATATAACATACGTAGCATGCATGAGAGCCCAAATAAAAGTGCGCTCCCTCGGAGTGACATAAGGTCGTAAACCTCCGAGTGCATTATGACATCTTCATCATTAGATCGTATCTGATGCTCCACGACGTAACCTACGGCCATATGTAATATAGCTCAAACATAAGCTGAAGCCATATGCTTTATAGCCTGGGGCCATATGTAATATAGCTCACTGAGACACGAGCAGTGGCCATATGCTTTATAGCCCACTCAGTCACGTCCGGAAACCATTTGGAATGCCAACCTTGAAAATCTTTCGAATTGGAGTCATTGTAAGATTCTTTAGGAACTATAAGCTTTTGACATTTCTGGGAGTAAAATAACAATATAGAGAATGACATACATGGAATCAACATATAGGGATCATGCCTTTGAAAGAAGAAGGGAATAGCCTCACATACCTTTGTGTTTCCTTAACGACGTCAACTAAGAGCTCTTCTTCCGACTTACAATTCTACATGTAAGAGAGTTCGTGCGAAAGTTAGATTGTTGAAGACATACTTACGTTTACACTAATGCGACTAAAGCTAACGAAAATTGGGCAGCACTTCGTTTGTTTCGACAACTTTTCCTCATATAACCAAATAGCTCCCAAACAACACAACAACATCCATAATATCATAATACACAAATTTCTCACAAGTTAAACATCATTCAACCTCTAAACTCATTTCTGGAATCCTCCATAACCATTACTAGAATACAATTTCATACTTATTTGTAATTCGAGTTCTTTAACTATTCAACACCCTTACTATCATAAAATAATTGTAATACTCACCTTGATTATGTAAGGATGATCTTTGGATAAAAATACTCCACTTGAGAAGAACTCCACTTGACTACCAAGAAGATTTCCAACTTCTATCAACCCTTCTATCCACTTGGAAGTTTTGAGAGATGAATAATGAGAAAGAGAAGAGGAAACCGTGCATTTATGAAAATAAAACTCGGACCCGACCCGAAATATACGGTACAATATACAGATCGTATTATTTATACGGTCCGTATATTGGACTGTATGTTCCTTCGAGAATCTCCAAAAATTTCTCCCTTCACTGGAAGAGTTCTACGGCCAAACATACGGGCCGTATAAAATATATGGTCCGTATATTGGACCGTATAATTCCCAGTTTTTTCGATTTCGTTCTCGTTGCTTCGTTCGATCTTGAATCCTTATGGAACCTTCTTGGTACTCATGCAACACCTCCTTAACGATCTAACAGACATTATAACTCGTCCTTAAATCCTCGCTAAACATTCGTTAGCTCAATGACCATGAAATCTTTCCCAAACATAACATGTACTCTACTTCCTTTTGACGAATCTAGTTTCCACCAAATCTTACGACTCCAAAATCTTATCGTCTATGCACTAAGGCTGCCAATTCCCCTCTTATAGTCGTGAAGGTCTCATGTCTCCCTTGACCGACGTCAGTCCATTCACGACGCCACGTCACGAAATGGCCGAGGTGTAACATTCTCCCCCCTTTAGAACATTCGTCCTCGAATGTTAAATTCTCGGGGATCCTATGAAAATTTCGTCAGAGTTTCCCCTATAATTTGACACTACCATCCTGTCACAGCAACCCAAAATAACATCGCCACACAGGGCTACAACATCAACAATAAGAAATATGGCTACACACGGCTCAGAAGTAATAAAGTAAGGCATTTTATACCTGTGAACACTGGTGTTTCATCTTGAGTCTCCGTTGGGGGTGAAAATAAATGCGGATACTTGATCTTCATAACTTCTTCTGCTTCCCAAGTCATCTCTTCTTTATTATCATTCCTCCATAAGATTTTGACCGAAGTGACCTCTTTATTTCTAAGCTTCCGCACTTGCCTATCCAGGATAGCGATAGGAACTTCTTCATAGGTCAGTTTTTCAGTGACTTGAACGTCACTTACGGCCACTATTTTGGCTGGATCTCCAATACACTTGCGCAGCATCTATATATGGAAGACTGGGTGAACTGAATTCATCTCTGGGGGTAAGTCCAGCTCGTAAGCTACTTGTCCCACTCTGCGTACGATCTTGTAGGGCCCAATATATCGAGGACTAAGCTTACCCTTTTTACCAAATCTCATATTCCATTCATTGGCGATACCTTTAAAAATACCCAGTCATTAACCTGAAATTTCAAATCCCTATGGCGATTGTCCGCATAAGACTTTTGGCGGCTCTGAGCTGCGCATGCCAACCGGTCATGGATGAGCTTAATTTTCTCAACCGCTTGCTGGATCAATTTTGGGCCTATTAGTTGCGTCTCTCCGACTTCAAACCACCTAACAGGTGATCTACACTTCCTTCCATACAAGGCCTCATAAGGGGCCATTTGAATACTGGCGTGATAACTGTTGTTATAGGCAAATTCAATAAGTGGCAAATGATCCTCCCAATTTTCGCCAAAGTCCAATGCGCAAGCTCGCAACATGTCTTCTAAGGTCTGAATAGTGCGTTCAGCTTGCCCATCAGTCTGCGGGTGGAATGCAGTGCTAAATTTCACTTAAGTGCCCAATCCTTCTTGAAAGGATCTCCAGAATTTAGCTGTAAGTTGAGCTCCTCTGTCAGTAATAATGGATATAGGAACACCATGAAGCCGCACTATCTCTTTGAGATATAATTTAGCATAATCTTCAGCTGAATATGTAGATCTGACCGGGAGAAAATGGGCTGACTTTGTGAGCCTGTCAACAATCACCCAAATGGAGTCGTACTTATGTCGAGAACGAGGTAATCCAACAACAAAATCCATATTGATCGCCTCCCATTTCCATGTTCGAATTTCTATTTCCTGTAAGAGTCCTGCTGGTTTCTGATGTTCGATTTTCACCTGTTGGCAGTTCGGGCATTGAGCTACAAACTCGGCTATATCTCTCTTCATTCCTTCCCACCAATACATCAGTTTGAGGTCGTGGTACATTTTCGTCGCTCCAGGATGGATGGAATAACGGGAATAATGGGCTTCTTCCAAAATCCGATGACGAAGTCCTACGATATCCGGAACACACAACCTATTCTGGTACCTGAGAACCCCATCTGCTGAGACTTCGAATGGTGATCTTTCCTTTGGGAATTGCACACCTTTATAATACTTCAATTTGGGATCCTCGTATTGACGCTTTTTATTTCTGTATCCAGGGATGAAACAGCTGGATTAAGCACCTTGACTCCTGTATCGCTCTATTCCACTAAGCGAACTCCCAAACTAGCCAGTTGGTGGAGTTCACGAGCTAGTTCGTTCTTTTCTGATAGAACATCACTTCGATTACCCATAGATTTACGACTAAGGGCATCAGCTACCACATTTGCTTTACCAGGATGGTATAGAATGCTTACGTCATAATCCTTCAATAGCTCTAGCCATCGCCTTTGACGCAGGTTCAATTCCCTTTGCTTAAAAATATATTGGAGACTTTTGTGATCTGTATAGATGTCCACATGGACGCCGTACAAATAATGCCTCCATATTTTCAGAGCGTGAATAACCGCGGCTAATTCAAGATCGTGGGTCGGATAATTCTTCTCATGCTTTTGCAGCTGCCTGGAAGCATAGGCAATGACTTTGCCGTGTTGCATTAATACGCAGCCTAACTCGACACCTGAAGCATCACAATATACCACATAGCCTTCTGATCCTTCTGGAAGTGTCAGGACTGGGGCTGAAGTCAACCTGTCTTTCAGTTCTTCAAAGCTCGGCTCACAAGCATCTGTCCACTGAAATTTGACAGCTTTCTGTGTTAACTTCGTCAACGGTGCCGAAATAGAGGAAAATCCTTCCACAAATCTCCTGTAATACCCGGCTAGACCCAGGAAGCTACGGACTTCTGTAGGTGTTGTAGGCCTTGGCCAAGTCTTCACAGCTTCAATCTTTTGGGTGTCAACCCGAATACCATCAGCTGAAATGATGTGACGGAAAAGTCACGAGTTCAACCGAAATTCACATTTTGAAAATTTAGCATACAATTGGCGAGCTCGGAGAATTCCAAGAAACAATGTACGCAAATGTTCGTACGTTCTTCTTGATTTGGAGTATACCGAATATCATCGATGAACACAATTATAAACAAATCCAGGAATGGCCTAAACATATCATTCATCAGGTTCATGAACACCGCTGGAGCGTTAGTCAACCCAAACGACATTACCCAAAATTCATAATGACCATATCTGGTCCTAAAAGCCGTTTTCGGAATATCTTCTTCTTTGACTCTCACTTGATGGTATCCTGACCTCAGGTCTATCTTGGAAAACCACTTAACCCCGTGCAATTGATCGAATAAATCGTCAATTCTCAAAAGTGGATACTTATTCTTTATCGTCACTCTGTTCAGCTGCCTATAATCGATACACATCCGCAGGGATCCGTCTTTCTTCCTTACGAATGAGACAGGTGCTCCCCATGGCGATGAACTGGGCCTGATAAACCCTTTCTCAAGTAAATCTTTCAGTTGTGCTTTTAATTCTTTCAGTTCTGCAGGAGCCATTCTGTAGGGAGGAATAGATATTGGCTCAGTGTCCGGCAATACATCAATAGTGAACTCAATCTCCCGTTCTGGTGGAAGACCTGGAAGCTCGTCTGGAAATACATCTAGAAACTCGTTCACTACCAGAACAGATTGAAGAGTCGGGGGCTTCACTTCCGTATCATCGACCCGAACTAAATGATAAATATAGCCCTTGGCAATCATCTTCCTTGCCTTAAGATAAGAAATAAATCAGCCTCTTGGGGATGCAGTGTTACCCTTCCACTCTAGAGCTGGTTCTCTGGGGAATTGAAACCGGACCACTTTGGCCCTGTAGTCTACATTTGCATAACAAGAAGCTAACCAGTCCATGCCCATAATAACGTCGAAGTCCAGCATTTCTAGTTCAATCAAATCAGCTACGGTGTGTCGACCGCACACTACAATGATACAACTTCTATACGCTTGTCTAGCTAATACTGGGTCACCAACTGGAGTAGACACTTCGAAAGGTTTGATTGGCTCGGGTGTTATCCCGATACGACCGGCAATGTACGGAGTAATATATGATAAAGTAGAGCCCGGATCAATTAATGTATAAACATCATAAGAAGATACTGTCAATATACCTGTCACCACGCCGGGGGAGGTCTCCAAATCTTATCGTCCGGTCAATGCATAAATGCGGTTTTGAGGCCCGCTCGAACTAGAGGCTCCTCCTCTGCCTCTGCCACGGCCCGGCGGAACACAGGAAGCTTTGTCCTACGGGGTGCGGCGACGACGAAGAACCTGCTACTGAACCTATAGGCCGAGCCTCATCTCGGTACGCTCCTCACTGGACAATCACGCATAATGTGGCCAACCTGACCACAGGCATAGCAAGCATCTGAGCCTCGGGGACACTGACCCAGATGTAACTTGCCGCACTGACTGCACCGTGATACCGGCGGTCGCCTCTGACTAGACTCGCCACGATACTGGGACCCTGAAGCTCCTAAGCCCTGACTCGACCCAGAATAAGTAGGACGATCAAACCTTCGGCCCGCAAATTGAGGAGGTGCACTAGATACAGACTGGCTAGAATGTCTGGAATATTGCTGCCCTTGGCCTCCTCTGTACTCGCTGCTGGCACCTGCTGATCTAGTCCTTTTACCATGTCCCCTGTCCATAACTCGATCTCCCCTCGGCGGCTGCTGTTGCTCTTCCAAGTTCTGAGCATGCGCTTGAATGCGCAAAATATCCATTCCGTCTAATAACAAGGCTGTCAAGTAATCCTTAAATAAGTGTGGCCCCAAGCCTCTTACAAACCGGTGTACCCGGTCTCCCATATCGGCTACCATGGCCGGAGCATATCTAGCCAATGAATTGAATCGGAGACTATATTCTCGGGCACTCATATTTCCTTGCTTGAGATTCAGGAATCTATCTGCGCGAGCCCGACGAACCTCAGGTGGCAAATAATGCCGAATAAAAGCATCCACGAACTCTTGCCATTTTGGGGGAGGTGCATTTTCTCCTCTTGAAGAAATCCAGTTATTATACCATAAAACAGCTACGTCCCGGAGTCTATACGAAGCCAACTCCACGGACTCAGTATCAGAAGCATGGATAATCCTCAACATCCTCAATATCGCATCAATAAAGCCCTGCGGGTCTTTATCTGGCTTCGACCCGAAGAATTCTGGAGGATTTAAACTTATAAAGTCACGAGCTCGGGCACTGGTTGCCCTATCACTAGAACACACACTCTGCCGCTGAGCCTGCGCGGCAACTAACTGAGTCAGCAACTGAACAACATCCCTTAAATCCTGATCTGGAGCGATAGGGGCAGGAGCTGGAGCCCTCTCATACTCCTCTGCCGCTAAAGGAATGGGAGTGGGAGCAGTAAGCGAGGGAGTAGCACTCTGGGCCTCGCCATGTCCCAACTCAGCTGGAGGCCCTCGGCGGCATCTAATATAGTGCGGATTTTCTTCCTTCTCGTTGGCATTGCTGAAATCATAACGCATCGTTAGAATAAGGAAAACCTTACATTATGGCTCTATCGCACAATCTATGGAAAGAAAGACGGTCATTATTCCTAGATGTCCCGCAGCCTCTCGTTTATAAGTGTGGCGCGCTTCACACCCATAAACAAGACTCTACCGGACACGGCTCGTAGACACATCCTAGGATGAACTGCTCTGATACCACTTTTGTCACGACCCGCCTAGAGGGCCGCGACAGGTACCCGGAGCTAGATACCGAGCACCATACATTATACCATTATCGTCTTAACCTGTACTCATATAAGCTTCATAAACATGTATATGCATCCACATATACGTGTATATATATATATATAAGCCCCTACGGTAGCAAAAGAATAATACGCACAATATACATCGGCGTCCTATGACCTCCGCTACCCACATACAAGTATCTACGAGCCTCTAACTGAACCTCTGAGATCATAAAGATGGGACAGGACCCTATCGTGTCCACATATATATACACAAAAGAATATATCAAAGACGGCACCTCCGATCGATGGAAGTGCACCGGTGCAAGCTGATCCAACTCCTAGGAAGCTGGGTCGTCTCCCTGTCTACCTGTGGGCATGAGCACAGCATCCAAAAGAAAGGATGTCAGTACGAACAATGTACTGAGTATGTAAGGCACACATCATAAAGTAACAGAAGCACGAAGACAAAACAAATATGAAAAGATAGGCGGTAGCGCGCCTCTTAAGGCGGAGCCATGCGTGCATACGCGCGTAACATATCATATCATATATTGCTGCGAAACGTGCAGCCCGATCTATATATTGCCGTGGAACGTACGGCCCGATCTATTATCCATAGCCCGCGTCCGGGCTGTCACGATCCAACCCCGTAGGCCGTGACTAGTGCCCGATCTGGGCACCCAAACACACCTATCAAACGCTATCTCAAATTATATCAAACGCACCCAAGTATCTAACAGAAGCCGACAAGGCTATGTCTCAAATTTAGATAATTTCCAGAAAAATTTCGGCAGAGTTTCTTTTGTTTTACGGACTATCCAAAATGACCCTGCGCACAGAAAATACCAACAAAGGCCACACAGGGCCAACAAAACATCATATATACATATGCGGACCGGCCGCCGCGGCGAATGGGATCACCCAAACACAACATATACACACGCATCTGTACAGAATGGCCTAACCTACAAACATGTCCACAGACCTCTAAACAAACAGACAGAATCATCTGACGGGACAGGGCCCCGCCGTACCCCTGACCAAATATGTACAAATGCACGAACAAATATATACCAAAAATATAAGCTCCGGAATGAGAGGAGCACTCCAAATAGCAGAAGAGGGTGTCCTAGACAGGTGGATCACCAAACTGTGCGTCTGTACCTGCGGGCATGAAACGCAGCCCCCCCGAAGACAGGGGGTCAGTACGAAATATGTACTGAGTATACAAAGCAGAAAACGTAATATACAAATCTGGGTCACCATCGAAGTAAAGGTACAGAAAGTAAATGCATTTCCAAAATATCAAAATATTACTTCAAAATATAAATCATGCATAGGGCACAGGAAATATGGTCGCCCGCCTATCGATGGCGCCATAACACAGCATAACACCAGAAAGTTTCAAATCTCCGAATCTCCGTCACATATCATACACAGCATAACGCCAAACACAGCATAACGCCAAACATAAGTGGAACCCGGCCCTCGAGCGAGGAGCTCGGTGAACCATAATCACAGCATAACACCGGAATGTATCATAATGCGCACGACAACAGAACCGGCCCGGGAACCGGCGAACGATATCATAGTAGGCACGAGCGGAGTAGTGAGTAATCATATGCATAAAATCATTATCATAAATCCAAAAGATAAGTAGAATAGTCATACTCGAAATCGGAATAATAATTATTACTTTTTGTTTCAAAGTTATCGAATTCTCAAAAAGGGTGTCGCGGGACCCACGGAAGAGTATAGATCCGAACTGAGTCCGCCTATGAAAAACATACTCATTCTATATCGTACAAACTCCTACGAAAATTTCAAAGCAATCCGAGCTTTTAAAGAAAGTTATGAGCGTTCGAACTTTTGGAATCGCTAAAGAATAAGCTTTAAAACCAAAAATCAGCTTTCATGAAATCTTTACAAATTATGAATTCCAAGGATATAAGGATCAATGTTATGGCATATGAGCATAAAAGTACCAAGGAAACACGTACGAATCATAGACAAGCTCGGATTGCGAGAATAGAGTTTCCTAGGGGCTTGTATCATAGCCTACTTTAACTAAGGCATGCCAAAAAGAAAGGTTACTTTACATACCTCAAACGCTCTCCAATATGATCCAACTCAAGCTAAGTCCAAACTATGATTCGGGCTGCCCACGATCTAAAAATAAGCCATAAAATGCCAAACATTAGCTAAAGACTTTTTGGGCATTAAATTCCAATTTCGCCCTTAATTCTACGAAATTGGGCAAAGATTTCCCCTGTAAATAGGCTACCCCGAGAATTTAACTCGGCCATATCAATCAACAACAAAAACAACAACCAACCTAACAACATTAATAATTAATCCGAAAGGTAATACAACAATAATAGCTCTCTTTGCCATCATTTATCAACTTTCATAAATTCAATTCGACGACTTACCTTCAAGCCAAAATCGACGCTTATTTGTTCACATACTAACCCGAACCCATACCAACAACATTTCAAGACATTCTAAGCAATTCATACAACATTTCCAACAATCCATAAATTTTCCCAAGCTACCCGAAACAGCCCCTAGCAACCGAGACAAATTTCCTCTAACTTTTTCTTCATTTCCAAATCATGGTTTGTATCCACAATTTACATTCTAACAATGCTATCTCATCAATATACCAATTACATTAAACATACAATAACCTCCAAAAATAGTCCGCAACATTAACAACATCATTTTGAGTCAATAACCATTCATTTCCAACCTAGAATTCATAGCGACGACGACTAAAGCATTAAGCGACATTCATTCGTTCATTGTCATATAATGTGACCCATTTCAATCAACACTACACATACACATATATGGATGATTCCCAATTGTTCTTCACCTTACAATGATCATAATAAACTAACTAAGTATTAATTCATCAATTCAATATCACACCACACACACACACACCACACGGCTCAAGCACCACAAACCCAACTCATCTCCAACATTCCATATTTCATGATTTTCCTCCATTATAAGATACTACAACATGAATATAACCTTCATAACACAAAAACAAGATCAAATCTTACATTTTTCTCTTCAACTTCCAATAGCCTAGGGTTTTCAAAAGATGAAAAATAATAGGTTGATCGCTCCAACGATGCTTCCACGCTACTTAGGGACCCCAATATAGTGGGTTTACATCAATGGAATAATTTTGGAAGAGCTAAAAATGGGGGTTGATATTTGGAGGCTATTTGTGAGAGCTTGATGGAGGAGTCTTCAACTTTTTTTTTTCTAAGTGTTAAGTGTGTGGTGAATGAATGGAAGACTAAGTGGTCATCTTTTATCCCTTAAATGGAGTGTACAATTACCTTGGCCCACATTAATGAGTTGGATCACTTAAAAGATGACACAAAATTGTGTGGGGTCCCTCTCCCACTATACACGACGCCAACATGGAATTGTGGATGATTTTCATCTTCCAATTTTTATCACTTTTGGTCCCAAATTTTCCTAATTGTTCCATACCAATAAATTCATGCACAACTTATATCTCAAATTAAAATCAAAGGTCAAGAATCCCGACTTTGTATCCCGAAATAGTTTTGTCCTTAACTTATTATAATTAGTCCGGATTGTTCCAATGTACAAAAATACGGGTTCTAACATCCTCCCCCCCTTAAGAACATTCGTCCTCGAATGTTAGGTTAACCTTACGGGCCATACAAACAATTTGGGGGAGTTTCCTTTTCAACTGTCACAACAATACAATCATTGATCAACGATTCATTTATCAAACAACATAGTCAGATAGAGGATTGGATTACCTGTAGGCTCTGAAAATAGGTGAGGATACTTCTTCTTCATCTGCTCTTCAGCTTCCCAGGTCACTTCTTCTCTCGATTATTGATTCCGCCACAAAGACTTTACCGAAGCCACATCTTTATTCCGCAATTTCCTTACCGACGATCCAATATGGCTATAAGCTGCTCCTCGCCAAGATAGCTCCTCCGTGACTCGAATATCATCTACGGGAAAGACTGCGGAAGGGTCACCAATACATTTACGAAGCATAGAAACATGAAATACGGGTGAACCGTTCCCAAGTCGGTGGCGGATCTAACTCATAGGCAACCTTGCCTATCCCCGCGAACAATCGATAAGGCCCAATGTATCTCGGACCGAGAGCTTTCCTTTCTTGCCGAATCTCATAACACCTTTCATAGGTGACACCTTCGGAAAACCCAATCGCCATACGAAACTCCCGAAAGGTCGACGACGATTATCTGCGTATGATTTACGTCGACTGCGGGGTGCACTTGATAATCTCTCTCGAATAAGTTTCACCTTATCCGCCCTGGCGAACCACGTACGGGCCAATCAATTCGGTCTCCCGAACATCAAACCAACCGATCGGTGACCTACACTTTCTGCCATACAAAGCCTCGCCAAGGTGCCATCGAATGCGGAGTGGTAGGCATTATTATAAGCAAATTCAACAAGTGGCAAATGATCCTCCCGATACCTTCGAAATCAATAACACGGAGCTCGCAACATATCTTCCAATGTACGTATAGTGCGCTCGGCTTTGTCCGTCGGTACTGGGATGGAATGCGTCTTTTGAGACTCACTGCGTCCCCAATCCCTCACGAAAGGATCTCAGTGTTGCGTGTGAATCGGCACCTCTGTCGGAGATAATAGATAAAGGAACTCCATGAAGTCGCACAATCTCCTTGATATAAAGCACGGCATAATCCTCGGTTTGAGTAGGTAGTCCGGACCGGAAGAAAATGAGGCGATTTTGTCAACCGATCAACGATAACCCAAATAGAATCATACCTCCGTGGAGTGCGAGGTAAACACGTAATAAAATCCATATTAATGATTTCCCACTTCCACGTCGGTATCTCCATTTCTGCGATAGCCCGCGGGTTTACGGTGCTCAATCTTAACTTTCTGGCGGCAATTCGTACCGAGCGATAAACTCTTGCTATATCTCTTTTCATACCATCCCACCAATATAAGCATACGAGATCATGGTACATCTTCGTCGACCACAGGTGAACGGAATATCGGGCATAATGTTCCTCGCCCATAACTTTGTCGCCGCAACCACACGCGTCGGTACACACAATCGCCTACGTGAAATAACACTCCATCGAGGTGAAATCTCAAACGGGGTCTTCTCCTAGCCGCATTGTGAGACTTACCCATCGGGCGGCGTGGCCTTATCGGAGGCATCGGCGAAAACGGGGAACATTTCGTCAGAAAAGGATCATCCTGATAACACAGCTCTAACGCACGATCTAAGATCAGAAAGAGAGATAACACCCTAAATGTCCTGTAGCCTCCTGTTTATAGATGTGGTGCACAACACACTGATAAACAAGACTCTACTAGACACAGTCTGTGGACACTCCGATGACAAACCGCTATGATACCACTTTTGTCACGACCCAACCCCGTAGGCCGTGACTAGTGCCCGATCTGGGCACCCAAACACACCTATCAAACGCTATCTCAAATTATATCAAACGCACCCAAGTATCTAACAGAAGCCGACAAGGCTATGTCTCAAATTTAGATAATTTCCAGAAAAATTTCGGCAGAGTTTTCTTTGTTTTACGGACTATCCAAAATGACCCTGCGCACGAGAGAGAGATACCAACAAAGGCCACACGGGGCCAACAAAAACATCATATATACATATGCGGACCGGGCCGCCGCGCGCGTGGGATCGCCCAAACACAACATATACACACGCGTACGTACGGGGGCCCTAACCCACAAACATGTCCACAGACCTCTAAACAAACAGACAGAATCATCTGACGGGACAGGGCCCCGCCGTACCCCTGAACAAATATGTACAAATGCACGAACAAATATATACCAAAAATATAAGCTCGGGAATGAGAGGGAGCACTCCAAATAGCGAGAAGAGGGTGTCCTGAACGGTGGATCCCAAGCGTGCGTACGCACACGGGCATGAAGCCCCGGCCCCGAAGAGAACGGGGGTCGGTCTGAAAATATGTGCGGGTATGCAAAGCGAGAAAACGTAATATACAAATGCGGGTCACCATCGAAGTAAAGGTACGGAAAGTAAATGCATTTCCAAAAAATATCAAAATATTACTTCAAAATATAAATCATGCATAGGGCACGGAAATATGGTCGCCGCACAGTCGATGGCGCCATAACACGACATAACACCAGAAAGTTTCAAATCTCCAGAATCTCCGTCACATATCATACACGACGCAATGCCAAACACAGCAAGCGCCAAACATAAGTGGAACTCGGCCCTCGAGC
>NC_081343.1:42618564-42667266 GCF_029784015.1 Lycium ferocissimum
GTGGTTACTTTGGATAGTCCGTAAAACAAAGGAAACTCGCCGAAATTTTTCTCGAAATTATCTAAATTTGGAATACAAATTGGCTTGTCGGCTTCCGTCATATACTGGGTGTGTTTGATATAGTTTGTGATAGCGTTTGATAGGTGTGTTTGGGTGCCCGGATCGGGCACTAGTCACGGCCTACGGGGTTGGGTCGTGACAGTTTTCTAGGCTTATTAAAAACTATTTTGACTTTCATAATGTGTAGTGGCTTTCTAGGCTTCTAGGAGTATGAATTTTGTAGTCTTCTATGCACCTAGAAGACTACAATTCCATTTATTTCTTTTGACTAGTATATTTTAAGAAACTTATTTATAGGTGCTTGTAATTCGTTTGAAAGAAACTTATCTTTGAATATTTAATATTATTGAAACACTTTAGTTTTGAATGATTAGTGCTAATTTGGTGGAGTCCAAATTGAACAATCCCCGTTTGATCTAACAGTTTACAAGAGATGGCTATTCTCTTGAGGATTGTTCGAATAGGATAGGTGGCTTTTGATCCTTTTGGGAGGTGACTAAGGTAAGTTTCCCTTAGTTGTTTTCCAATTATTATTCAATTTATGTCTTCTTTCTATCTTGTCTTTATTTTTTTGCGTCACACAACATTTTCTTAACTATGTTCACCCTTCCAATGTCCCCCTACTAGTTCTCTGACTAACGATTAAATACAAACAGGAAAAAAGAGAAGAGAAGTAGAATACAAATGCGATTGCGTACATTAAACAATCGTGATGTATTCTCACATAATTTTTTTCTAAAAACTTATCAACACGTTCAATAAAGAAGCTACACTTATGAAAATAGAAAAAGAAAAGAAGATAAAGTAATTAAAATCTGCAATCTCAAGTGAAAAGATGTCTGAATATCCAGACCACCCACAAATTGCTATTACATCTTGACAATTTTGTATCCCTAAATCAAGATTCTCAAAGGTGTGACGAAGGTAGATAATAGAACTTTGCTACCATTGAACACCTACAATCAACTCGAACAATAGCATCCACCAATCCAGAAAAAATATCAACCCCAATTTCCGATATAATGAAAAGCTTTTCCTTGACATAATACATAAACAGACCCTCAAACTTGGTCTCAGCTGACAAGTATGCCCTCCAACTTTGGGTGTGCACAAGTAGACACAAGTAGGTTTCCGAAACCGCCGTAATTTCGTGCCACAACAGTTCTTGGACCAAGTGATAAAACAACGCTTTACTTTGTATATTCTGGCAGTTTATAACCGCCAGAATTGTAGAAGATATTATGACATGTCCGTTGCCTAAACTGGCAGTTTTTAACTGCCATAATAGCAGTTTTAAACCGCCAAATCTGCAGCTATAATATCCCATTCAAAGGGTCAAGGTACAAACTAATATATTGCCGTTCTCCAAACTGTTGAACAAGTTATAGGTGATATATGTAACCTGCAGATTCATTAGTTAACTATACTATATATCATATGCGCGATAATTAAATATAACTCCTTTAACCATTCAAGATAGGATCATAGAGAGTTATACAATTGTCCAATTACCACAACTCGAAAACCAAAAAGAACAATTACTATAATTGATTATGCTAAATATTTCTTAATTCAATTACACCCAAGTAAATTTCTACTTCTTTGAGATACTTTCCAGTGAAGAATTTTAATCAACAAACAAGATAGACACCAAAAGAGAAATATATTACAACAACAACAACATAACCAGTGAAATCCCAAAATGTGGGGGTCTGGGAAGGTAAAGTATACGCAGAACTTACCCCTTGATAATGTCCAAATCCACTCCTCAAAGAGAAAGCGTATACAGTCGTCGCAATATAATTTACCCAACTATGAGTCGAGGTCGAATCCACAAGGAACAATATAAAGACAATTTAAACAAGTAGGGAATTACCACCAACTAAGCTAAGCTAAGCCCAACATTTTTTTAATATTTGATTTTTGGTTTAACAACTAACAAAGATAAAACTAACTTGAAAGCGGGTAAAATGATCAATGGCCACAAGTATGGATATAAAGGAAATTACGCTTAAGTAACGATTCAATGTATTTCACGATTTTTGCAACTAAGAGTGAGTTTATGCTAATTAAGGATAATGATTTCTAAAATCTCATCAAAAGTCTATCGACCAAATTGATAAATATCATTACTAAGCTTTTCTCAAGCCTCAGAATGCGGAAAATATAAACAATCAATATAATCTCAAGTAACTTTCCTATCTTTAGCTCAAGTTATGAATGAGGTTTAACACCCCAAATTCTTGTTAATTAATCTTCCTTTCTCGAGCTCAAATCGAAGTAAATGGGCAGGTCTTAGGGTTAGCTAATCTCTTAAGAAACATTAAAGAACAAGATTAATTAAAACAACATTAACTCACTTCATTAGCAATAAAAATCATTCAATACATGAGCAAAACAAGAGGTTCATCCAACACTTTTAATGATAGAATATTTTCATAAACAAGTTTCAAGTAAAGAAATGAAAAACTATACTTAAGTAGTCAATACAAAACAAGGAATTGAAGAAATGAGTAAAGAGTAAGAAATTTATCATCTAAGTCTTCAAATCTTTAATTCCCAAGTGTGGGTGTTAGAACCCTAGCTCTCTAAGACTTGTAAAATGACCCTTCAAGTCTTCCTTTTATAGTTGCGCAATTTTCCAATCAAAAATATATCCAAAACGGCCCCAATTTTCAGATTTACAGATCTGATCGTTTTTGCACTTTTGGCCACTTTTTTCGTTTTCTTCAATTTGGCCTCTTTTGACTTGTTTTCACTTGATTTCTTTTCCGATCACTTCTAAATCACATAAAACTGTAAAATAGGAGTAAACGACATTAAATGCACTATTTTCTCAATCAAATATAGCAAAAGTCTAAGCTTAAAGAAGAGATAAGTTGGTAAAATACCAACTTATCACCCCTACCTTCCAAGGTAGGGAGGCTGTTTCCGAAAGACCCTCGGCTCTAGAGAAATGGGAAAAAAGGTCAGATAAGGAGCAGCATGAAAATGAAAATAACGAAAGTGAAAAAGTCATGATAAAGCAGTCTGAAACTATGCGATACCCATTTGACTGGGCACGACATTCAAGAAAGAGTAAAACTTTTCAAACTTGTGATTCAAAATAAGTCTTAAATATTTGTGTGGCTATAAATCACGTCGTAAAGTGAATTTGTTCCCTAATTAGGAAAGAGGTGAATATTTGTATGGCTGTAAATCACTTCGTAAAGTGAATTTGTTTCCAAATTAGGAAAGAGGTCATTCATTTTGGCACGGAATAAAAAGAAAATAGGTTCACATAAATTGAAACAGAGGGAGTATGAGATGGTGAATTAGTTAAGAGTAAATTAGTGGGACAAGCCCACTACTTCAGCTATTTCATTATGTGATCGTCATATTGTGACTTGTTTGTCAAAGTTAAAATGATTGGGTATCTTTTGACCCTACAAAGATAAGCAATTAATATTTAAATCTTTGATGAAAGATACAATTTTTAGTAGTATTATTTTCTAATTCCACTACTAAAAAACTGCTCAAAAGCGACAAAAAATAATTGATATTTCCGACCTCACGAGGTCGGTTTCTGAAAAAATGCGACCTCAAAAGTAGGTCTGGTATGGGCAGCTCACAAATAATTAGCGACCTCATGAGGTCGGAAAAAAGCGACCACACGTGGTCGGTACATGATTTGTCCCAAAAAAAATAATTAACATACCGACCTCTTGTGGTCAGTATATTAAATTATTTCTTTTTCAAGAAAGCATTAACGACCACATGGGGTCTATAAATTATATATTTTTTTTGTTTATTTTTTCAAGTTACCGACCTCATGTGGTGGGAAATATTAAAAAAATTATTTATTTATTTTTCTGTTACCGACAACATGAGGTCACTAACTATAAATTTATGAATAACTACAATCATGAACCAACCTCATGTAGTCGGGTTCTTTAAAATATGTATACTGATATGAACACAACTGACCTCCTGTGGTCGGTTTCTTTAAAATGTGCAAAATGATATGAACACAATCGACCACCTGAGGTTGGTTTCTTTAAAATCTGGAAAATGAAATTGAAATAACTGACCTCATGAGGTTAGTTTTCTGCAAAAAAATTGGCGGTATTCTGCTACTTTTGCAGCTGTCCACTTGCCAACAATGAAAACTAGTTCTATATTTAGCTAAAACCAGTTCAAATAGCTGCCAAATTTCCAACAAGCACATCAAATTCAACTCGAAACTACTTCAAAGTTGGATCAAAATGTAATTCAACATTCACAAAAAACATTAAACTACTTCAACCTTTGTGATGATAGGCTATAAACACGGGTTTTTAGCTATAGTTCGCCTTATATTTTACTACATTTTGATTGTGTTTGAGCTATAATGTTAGTATTTTACGCTTATTACGTGAGTTTTATTGTATAGGACTTGATTTCGAGATAAGGAGCATTTTGAAGCTAAATCGGGATTTAACGGATGTGGGATTGTAATCGAAGTTGAAGTTGAATATATTGGTAGCAAATTAAAGTGAAGCAAAGACATTATAACAAGTCAAAATGAAGGAGATCCTATCTAATGATTGGACCATGATTGCCTAATGATTGAGGCCACTAACTACGTGAAAGGAAATTAATTAAAGGAATGAATTGGATGGGAATTAGGTGGCAACAGATGGAGAAAGAACATAGAGCAGCACTTTAATATGCTGCTACGTCCACAGGCTCTGAATTTATTGCCTGCCGCGACGCTAGGCGCTACGCCCTGCGCGTCGCGGTAAGCCCTTTTCGAGCAGTTTCAGTTTTTCCGAATTCTTAAGGGTATTTTCGTCCCGGGACTTTTGGAATATGTTATAAATACTATCTAAACACGTTTTGGAGGAGACTTTTGACTGAGGAGGCATTGGAGGCACGTAGAAGAGGATTTGACGGCCGAATTCATTACTTTCCATCGTGATTCGATTCAATACGGAAGTTTGGATCAATCGTCGGTTGTAATGTTTTCTACTTCTATTCTTCTATGTTCTTTTATTCTATTATGGAACAGTTTTCTTATAGGGTTTTGACAAGACATGATGTATTGATTGACGTTTTTAGATTCGATTCTTGTCTTATTGCTTGAATTCGTTAGCAGGGTTTTGAATTGAATTGCAGAGTTATTTACTATTTTATTTAATCGAAAGCGAAATAGTTTGGTGAATATCTTTACACTGTTTTATTTGGTTTTAATTGGTGATTCTTCTAAGTTATCGAAAGAGCTTCTTGAATTATTGGTTGAACCAAGAGAGGAAAATATTCGAGAGATGTTTCCCTTGAGCCTAAACCCTTTTTCGTTTTTTGCATATGTTCACAATGTGCTTTTCATCGCCTTGAACTCATGGATAGTAGTTTTATTTGATTGTTGAGATATTTTTGGATGCTTTAATCGAAAGAGAAAGTGTTCTATGAATTATCTTAATATAAATCTGATTTAGCTCATGATTGAATGATTTTAGAGTAATCGGAAGAGACTCTTGAATAATTTTTCTTGGGTTATAAGCTGACGATATTCGTTAGAAGTAGTCTGAAGATCCATTTCTATCCATAATTTTTGAACCATTTCTATCCATAATTTTTGAACATTCTCAGAGCTTGCATTAGTTTAATTTGTGAAATCTGTATAAATAATCGGAAGGTGTTTATTAGATTCTAGAGTAAACTAATTACTTATTGAATTCGAGAGACTCAATAAAATTTAGAGGAGAATGATAAAACAAATTGAAGATAATTGCTAAAATCTTGCATCTGTCTTGTCTACTACCCTTACTTCTCATATTAATAGTAATCTTTGCTTTCATTGTCGATTGTCCTTAATTACGTTGTAGTCGATAATCGTGGTTTATAACCACAACAAACTAAAGTTTTTATTTCCTGAATAATATTGAGCAAGGTTATGTTTGGGTAATTATTTGTACCAATCCCTGTGGAGACGATCTTAAACTATACTATATTTGACTAGCGAAGCGCTTACTTTATACTGTGTTTTGCGCTCGTCACTTTGCAAACATCCACAAAACGTTATACTAGTCTACATTAAGTTAGTCTACAACATCAAACTACTTCAACATAGAATTCTCCCACCAAACACTTTCACATTTTTACAAATCCACCAAAAAATTTATAAGTTAGTAAGATATTTAAAATTCAACCACGTCGTTCTGTGTTTGACACGTGCTCCCCATGATCATCACCGCTACTTGGCTCATCTACAAGTCCATGTTCTTGACCAACATCTCGATGTCGTGAACTAGATTGAGAATGGGGAGGTCGACGCTTGGAGCTACAAGCATCATCAGGACTAGGGGGAATCCCCCTCAAAGAAAGTAATAAGTCTAATTGAGCTTTCATACCCGCAAATTGCTCATCCCTCTGTCTCCCCCTATCCTCCGCAGCCTGTAGCTGCTCGTCCCTCCGCCTCTCCCTAGCCTCCGAAGCCTGTAACTGGATAGATAGCTCAATAATCTTCTGCTCCATGGCCATAACACTCGCTCTGTCTGACGACCCGACATCATTGGAAGAACCTATGCCTTGCAGAGGCGATTGGAATTTACGAAATGCTCTATTTGCCATTCCATAAGTTGTGCCAAACCTAGTGGGGCCACCAACTGTCGCAATCCACAATTAATTCAATTGTTCATCTGTAGGCTCTGTTCCAGGTGGCAGACTACTGCATAACTCAGCCCGTGATTGTTGAAATTGAATCTGAAATTGAACAAGGAAAATCAACTGTCTAAATGGTAAAACCAATGTAAGACACTATCATATCAAAGCATATCTAAGTACAATTTCGAACTTGCACCCCATTGGCAAAATCTGAAAATGGAAGGGAAAGCAATATAGAAATTACTACAATGATACTATATTACTGCTCAAGAATCAAACAGTGCACACAAAGGCCAATCATTGTATTCATATCATGGCCAATCATCGCATTCACATCATTAAAAGGTGAAGAGTCACAAATATCAATTGACGTATTCAACAAATTCTTATTAATAAACATTTATAGACATCAACTGAGTAGAAAATGTTGTCACGATGACAACAACTGAAGCGAAAAAAATACTTTTTACAGAAAATTATTTTTTATATATAAACAATTTTTTTACTTTTTTATATTTTGAACCCCTCGACGGAAATCCGCTCCGCCACTGGTCACGATGACAACAACTGATTTTTTTGTGCAGAAACACTATTTTCATGCCAAACAGACTGCATTTCAAAACGTGAGCTAAAACACTATTTGCAAAAGTCAGCAATATAATGTCAAATATTTGCACAGACTAACCAGAAATTTTGAAGGAGAAATAGAGGTTCCCTGCTTCAGCCTTTCAACTTAGAGTTGAATTCAACTTCATATCCATTTAAAGAAGAGATGGTCTCAAAGTTTGAAAATTAGTCCTACTTCGCTAGATACCAAAACTAATCATGCTTGAAACAACTACAGGAGATCTTGCATTAGTATGCAAACAAGCTGGTTTTACTTGTTCTTTCTGTCTGCAGGTTCTCTGAAGGTTGGATGGACAAGAATATAAGGCCTAATGCCACTGGTTTTTCTCCAATTTCTCTTACTCAAGGCCTATGGGTGGAGAGATTGATAGTTATTGGTGCAGAAAATGAGATGGGATGGGATCTGGTGTGTGTTATATGGAGATACATGGACAGGCAAACCAGGTCCATGGTTCAGTCTTACAATTATCTCATTGATCTAATCTTCACAAGAAATGATATGAGTTTTGGGATGGTGAGAACTTAAAATATGAACAGGGGCAACCAGATCCATATATGTCGATTAATACCGTCTCGGTCTTTGAAATATTTAGCACCGTGTATACAAAAAAAAAAAAAAAAAAAAAAAAAAAAAACTATTAACATTTAGAGAAACTTTGTCGCACAAATTTTGTTATTGATGATATCTAAGTGTAGATATATTATCAGATTTTCTTACTCAAGAGGTTTAACTTCTTTAAAACAGAGTTTTTATAGCACCATTGGGCGTTGGTCAAAATACTACTTTAAATAGCTTCCTTGAAAGAAATATGTTGCTTTAACTTCTACAAATAAAGATCCTTAATCCTATAAAACAATATGTCACCAATACTCCAGAATTCCGGGAAAACTGTAATTCAAAGTAGAACTTTATAAATGGAACCCGAAACAACAAATCATCCGGGTCTTATAACATCAACTCTAGTACTTCTTATAAAGGTCATTATCATTCATTCAGTCTGGCAATCAGAATTTTTGGTTCCCTTATACAACGAGAGAGAGAGATATACATCTTAGATTTCAGGCTTTGCTTGTGACACGATACCCTTCAGGGCTGACGCATGAAACAAGGGCTAGAAGCTGTACCAACATAGTGATTCAAGGTCACTGGCCATAGGTGAAGAAAATGCAAGCTACAAGAATATGGCACTTCATCATTTCACTGAACCAGTTCTTTGGTTATCTCATGATCAAAGACTAGTCTTTACCATTAGTTACAATGCAAATTTAAGAATTCTAGTTAGTTTGATATTAGCAATTTAAGAAAACATCTTTCCTTATATGTTCACATATATCCACTGCCAGAAGCTGCAAATTGTAGTTTGCAGTAGTACTACTTTTCTTCTCTTTTTAATATATTCATATGGAACCAATTGGAGAAAGTGAAGAGATAAAAGCAATAGATATATTACTATCCAGAGGGTCAAATCCTGGCTTGATAAAAGCACATGAAAAGTAGAAGCTTCTGTTTTAGAAAAGAAATTCAATTAAACTTACGTAGGACTGCTTAGCCCGTTCCTCAACCCATTCGTCTGGCTGTTCACTGTTTTTCTTCTGCTTCACGTGAGTGATTCTGAATGCCTCATCTTGAGGCAATATCCTCTTTTCTTTGAGTTCCTGCAAAAAGAATAATTGAGTAATTAATAAAGAAAACGAAATAAATTGATTATCCTACAATAGGATTAAAGGAAAAATACCAGCTCCTTCCTCACGGCCGCTTGGCTCTTAATTAGCCCCACTAGTATGCAGGGAGCCACCCTTCGTAGAATTTCTGGCCTTTTTCCCTGTTTCACTTTGTTTCTTAAATTCATCAGACGCCCAGTACCGCAATAGCTTGTTATAGGCCTCAGGACGGATCCAATCAGGCTTCACTTGCTCTTCACGAACCCTTCCTAATGCACCCTTTAGCAAAATGGCCCTACTTTCTTCTCGAAGTTTTGGGCAACATGAGCTTCATGTTCCGGGAGCTAGAAACACTTTCTCTGCAATGAATAGTAATGAGTTTATTAATAAGGAATCAATCAATATTATAGTAAATTATTTGAATAAAAATAATAAATTCATATACCTTAAAGGTTAAATAGATCTGTCTCTTCTGGTCTGGTTCCATCTTGCCCCAAGTCAGCTAGTCCGTGAAACAATCCTGTATCGTCCGTGAAAGAATTCTTGAAGCTTTGTCTGGTAAAAAACTAAAAAAACATAACCAATTTAACACTTAGAGGTTTAACATCTCATTGGTATTATTCCGATGTATGCATGCACTAATGCTACTACTGGTGCTAAGGATCTTTTTTTCATAAGAAATGAATTAGTCCAGGTTTGTGTGGCATGGAACTGTTCCATTGATCCTACTATGGGAAGTGATTTGGACTGGTGTTATAAAGAACAGCAGCTACCATCATTACATCATGCAGTTCATAGGACAACATCAAGTATGCAGAAGTTTAACAAATGCAGGCTCCTAACAGATGACAAAAATGATAAAAGACCATACTGCATTGGCCATGCCATGGAACCTGGTCATGGTACAAAATTATTGTATTGATAAGATCTTCAAGGCATAATGTCACAGCTATTGACTTAGGTGCTTCAGGTATCAACCCCAAGCAGGTCCTCGAAGTCCAACATTTTTCTGATTACTTGAGTCCGCTGATGGAGTTCATGGCCTCACTTCCTGCTGATAAAAAAGTGGTTCTTGTAGGCCATGAACTTGGTGGCTTTGCAATTTCTAAAGCCATGGAAAGCTTTCCGGAAAAGATTTCAGTTGCTATATTTGTCACTACTCTAATGCTTGGTCCAACTCTCAATGCAACCACCATCTACAATGAGGTACCAATTTTGCATATTCCCAACTTTAGCCATGAGATAATTTGTTATGTTTGCTTACACTTATACATATTTGAAATAAATATACTTCGTTACAGGTCTTGGCTTTGACTGGAGTATTATCTGCACTTGATAATCGTGTTACATACGATAATGGACCTACCAGTCCTCCAACAACCTTGAGTTATGGTCCGAAATACTTGGCAACTAAGATTTACCAGTTGAGCCCGAATCAGGTAAACAAAGCATAATCCAAAAATATAATTGAAATAGCCAAGTTCTGTTATTCAGGTAAATAGGTTGTCCCTAAAGTGACTAATGACTTGTTTTGCCAAAAAATATTAGTAGGCATCACCTACTCGATGATTTTACTAGTTTATCCAAATTATAGATCTATTCGACTACTTAATTGCAACGACCACATGGAAATGATTTAAGTCGGTTAATTATTCCTTCTTGGTGTTAGGATTTGGAGCTGGCCAATACACTAGTAAGGCCAATTTTTTTATACAGTGTGGAAGATGTTTCTAAGGAGATGGTTAAGAAAAAGATATGGATCAGTTTGGGCTACTATCTCTAATCACGGCGGGACCTGGCTCTTTCCACAAAGCCCTACTACTCTTTTTATGTTTCTTTAGGGGCAGTAGCAATACCCTTGCTCCTTTTATCACCTGTCATCTACAAATAAAAAAAAATAAAAAATAATGAACTCTTGTAGATGGAATAATGCAGTCGTGGAGGAGCAGTTGGAGAGTTCATAAAAGAAGTGACCAGGTATAAAACAAGCTTCCGGAGTCATGCAATCAACTTGAAGACTATATCAAAGCTAAAAATCATAAACCAAATAGTTCATCATAGCAACAAAATTTCATAGGAGTTTAACATAAAATAGTCCGTGTAATGAGTTTGTAACATAGTGCAAGAAAATAATTCCAATCACATCAGTTAAACAGGCAGTCCCTAAACATGAAAAAGAAAATCACCACCAAATAAGCTTAATAAAATAGTAAAAGGACTTCTGGTAAATACGACAAAACTGATCCTAAGTCTGCTCACCACCAGATGATAATCCAACATAAAAATACGACAAATTAAATTCATTGGGAGAAATCCTAAAAACAACAGAGTACGTATTAGTAAAACAAAGAAAAAACACAAACATTCAGCGAAGATAAGCGGCATAGGAGTTTAACATAAAATAGTCCGCGTAATGAGTTTGTAACATAGTGTAAGAGAATAATTCCAATCACATCAGTTAAACAGGCAGTCCCTAAACATGAAAAAGAAAATCACCACCAAATAAGCTTAGAGCCTGTTTGGAAAGCCACTTGGTAATTGGAATTGGTGTAATTACTACCCTAGTAATTACACAGCCTAGTAATTACACAGTATTGTAATTACAACGACCTATTTGTTTGTCATAATGTAATTACAGTGTAATTACAAGCGTGTTGTTTGGTTGCACAAGTGTAATTACACAGTTAGTTTAATTTAAAACTAAAATTTAATTATAAAAAATTTAAAATTAATATTTAAAAAATATGTGCCTTTATAAATGATATTAAATTAGTTAATAATACATTTTTTCTTGAAAATATGTTAATTAATAATCATATATTTGTAACTAATATTGTAAAAATTAATTGATATATAATTTCAAATTAATAATATTTTAATTTTAATTGATTATAAAAATTAAAAGCATACCTTTTTTGTGAGAACATCATGGGATTGGATGTTTGACAAAAAAAAATTATAAATATAATGCCATACCACTGTTCAAATATTTGACAATAATTCTATCAACTGTAAGTAAAAAATAAACAACATGTAATGTGAAATAACAAGTCAATAGTACTAAAGCAAATATTTTTAAAATTGAAAGCATAACCTAAATTCAAAATCCGAAAGAATATTTTTAACATAATATTCTTATGTCAAATTTTAACGTTACATAAGTAAGTTTCAACTTAACATAAGTAAATACTCCTATAATTCAACAGAAAGGGAAAATATAAGTCAATAACCTCATTCACAATGAAATTCTACTTTAATAACGTACTTTTTATATGTCAATTTTGCTAATGACTCATTCTTTCCAATATTAAGAGATGTAGTTTTAAAAATTAGAATATTAACATGGTTATGCTAAATAAATAAAAGAAAAAAATAAAAAAAATACGAGCAATTACATGGAACCACAAGAAGTCAAGGTTGAGAATGAGAAGAAATGAAATGAAATATAAATTCTATAAAAAGAAAAATATATTTTTAAAAATACAAATGATTAAAAAGTAAAAATAAAAAAGAAATTAAATAATAGAAATAAAAATAAATTAGAAAAGAAAAGAAATTAAAATAAAATAAAAAATAAATTAAATAATAGAAATAAAAAATAAATTAAAAAGGTAAGATGTTAAAATAAAATTAAAAAGAAATAAATTAAAAAGTAACCCTGTAATTACAGGGTGTAATTACATCCAATTCTCAGCCCCCCCTTGAGAATTGGAGAGCGTAATTACACCCTCTCAATTACACACAATTCCCACCTAAACGTAAATTACAGTTAAACAAACGAAAGCTAAAATGTAATTACACCCAATTCCAATTACCTGGGTGGATTTCCAAATAGGCCCTTAATAAAATAGTAAAAGGACTTCTGGTAAATACGACAAAATTGATCCTAAGTCTGCTCACTGCCAGATGATATCCAACATAAAAATACGACAAACTAAATTCATTCGGAGAAATCCTAAAAAACAACAGAGTACGTATTAGTAAAACAAAGAAAAAACACAAACATTCAGCAAAGATAAGTGGGGATCGTGATACGGATAAACAACATACTCATAACATAAGCCATAACAACAAAGGTATGCAGCCCAGCTGATGCAAAAGAAAGAGATGCTATTCATCATCATCATTGTCTCCCTCTTCTGACCATTCTTCCTCATCGGTGTTTCGTTTTCATCGTTAGGCTTATTCACCTCTGGATTAATTTCTTCTATATCAATTTATTCTAATATGTGTTATGGATGCTCTAAATCCTTTTCTAACTCATTGTCAACTGTTTGGTGAACACTTGATACGTCGTCAGCTTGGAATGTAACAGGCAACTCATTCTCCACTTCCACTCGAGCCACAGGCTTGGTTTAAATTACCACCCACCAAGCAGACTTTTCTGGACCCAAGGGACAAGGAGCATAGTATACTTGCCTAACATTTTGTGCAATAATAAAAGGATCATAAGCCCCATATTCCCTCGTGTGGTTTACTTCGGTGATGTTATACTGCCTGAATTGCCTCATACCTCTATTTGGCGTTGGATCGAACCACTTGCACCAAAAAAGTACAATTTTCTTTACTTGAAAACCAGAAAAAGCTAGTTCTAGGATCTCCTTGATTACACCATAATAATCAACCCCCGTGTGGTTTCCATCACCACCTTTAACCCAAACCCTATTGTTGTTAGTTTTCATATGATTGGAGCGTTCTTCCGTAGTAAACTTGAAACCATTTACCACATATTTGTCCATAGAACAGACGCTATCTGGCCCCCAAGATATGTCTTTCAAAAATTGGTCATGGTAACCATATTGTGTACTATGTACCTATTAGTAGTTAAGAAATAACAATTTAGCAATAGCAGAACGAGCACTTTTTTATTTAAGATAGCTTTATGAAAATATTGTAACACTTAAGTAATCTTTAAACCATGTTGCAAATTGTTCGTACACTTGAGACTCGTCTTTTATCTACACAAAGTAACTGCCCAACATCCTTTCTACAAACCTTTCTATAATATAAGAGAAGCTCTTCGAGCTTTCTTCGCATGCTTGAGCGCATCCCCTTTCTATTAGTAAGGTTGTCAAATTTCCTTTAGTTCCTTTATGACTATAATCTAAATAATAGGGGTGGGGGGCGCTAACGAGCAAGAAAAGGGATGCGCGTCGGGCGCAACGGCTTCAGCCGCTACGCCCTTTGCTTCTGCCTTATCTTTTACTAAGAAACTAATCTAAATAGAATCCCTTCTTTCTCAAAGTCAACTTTCTCCCTTCTTGCTTTAGTGAAATAGGATGGAGTTTGAGTTAGTCGTTATGCCTTGGTATTGCATAATTAGTGCAATATAACAACAACTTACTCATAATATGATTGAAGTTTCGGGCAATTCAGCAAGACATGTGTCAATGCAGACTTAAACTCCATATCATTCAATTATCTTTTTTTACGTTTTTTTGATCCCGTACCCGGTCGATTGAAGATAGATATCGGCTTCGCGAAAGCATCATTGACACCTCCGTCGTAGTGCCGATTGGGCCTGTTTCGCAAGTAAGGAACATCATCTCCAAAGTAGTAAGAACAGAAATGAGATGTTTCCTTAGCAAGATATGCTTGCAAATTGAGCCCTCCACTCTATGTCTCTGCATGATACCCCGTTTACACTTGCCAATAGTCCCACATAATATTATGTTAAGCATGTGTTTTTAAATTAAACAATTTGATAGGAATAAATGAAAATTTAGACTCATTACCTCTCAAAAGGATACATCCACCGACATTGAACTGGGCCTTCGAGTCTAGCTTCCTCTGCAAGGTGAATTCGAAGATGTTCCATCACATCAAAGAACCCCGGTAGTAGAATCTTCTCCAACTTATTTGTGATTACAGGAATATTCTTATGCATCCGTTCTAGGTTGTCTACCTTCAACGTGCTAGAACACAAGTCTTTGAAGAACAAACTAATTTCTTGTCATAGGTTTCCGTTCGGGTAGGCAAGCCACTAAATGCAATGGGGAGTAAAGTTTCCATGAAAATGTGACTATCATGGCCTTTTATCCCATGTAACTTTCCTTGCTCCATATCGACACGTTTTCCCAAATTTGATGCATACCCATCAGGCATCTTCAAGTTCTGAACACACTGACAAATCTTTCGCTTTTGCTCCATTGTGAATGATTAACCAGCCTTAGGCTTGAAGACTCTGTTTTGTTTGTCCTGTAACCATAACTCTTTTCGTTTACAGTATTCCTGTACGTCCATTCTAGCCTTTGGATTATCTTTTGTCTTGCCCTTAACATCCATCACTGTGTTGAACAAGTTATCAAAGTAATTTTTTTCAATATGCATGACATCAAGATTATGTCGGAGAAGATTATCCTTCCAATATGGTAACTCCCAAAATATGCTTTGCTTAGTCCAGTTATGTGTTAACCCATACCTATCGAACTTGTACGGTGCTTCTTCAAAGAACCTTCGGAAAGTTTTGAACCCTCTCCCAAATATCCTCTCCCCACAGTCTTGGAGGTGGACAGTTTCGTTCAATTGTGTTCTTACTGAATGCATTTTTCATACTTCAAACTCATGATCCATTGGCAAGAATTGACGGTGGCAATCAAACCATGAATTTTTATGGCCATATTTTAAAGTGAAAGATTTAGTATTTTCCATGCGATGAGGGGCAGGCTAACTTTCCGGCTATCATCCACCACAACATTCAATACGCAGGAAAGTCATTAATAGTCCACATTAAGGTGGCCCGCAAATTAAAGTTCTGCCTACGCTATACATCAAATGTGTCACCCCTTCAACCCACAACAATTCCAACTCATCAATCAAAGGTTGCAAGTGTTATACCCTATTTTAACCTAAGTCAAAATAGTTTACAATATCCGGGTAATTCCGGAGTTAATTAAAATTAAAGAGTCGCCACCTAATTATTTATGGTGAATTAGGGCACCTAAAGTTAATTAAAATAATTATCTAAAGTTGATTTTATTTTTAAAGTCTACGAAACCGAAATTCTAGGTACGGGTTCAACTACTCTAGAGGGAAGCTATTAGGCATCCTCTAAATTCCATTAATAATGGTTAATCCGACCGGACTCAAATTTAATTAGGCTAAGTGTAAGTGTAACATTTTAAATGTTTGGAAAATAGCTTGTATATGTTGCTAAAATTATAAATAGGAACATAATAATGCTATTAAAAATAAGACTTGTAGAAAATTATAATTTTTTGCGTAAAAGAGTTTAATTATGAATAAGCTGAAAAAGTGTGAGATGGTGCAACGTTTTGCAAATATTTGAAACAACTTAATAATTAGGTGTTAATTGATTTTAACGGTTATATATTATATATATATACACACACATATATATTAAATGACTAGATAAAATAATTTTATAAATAGGCTTTCTTTAACTAATCACTTAGTAAGATAAATATTTTAGCGAAAGACATTCATATGTTTCAAAAGTAACAGTTAGCTTAATTTAAGGACTTGGAGAAAGTTAGTAGATCATTATACCTCAACCCGTAGAAAAACAATCTTTGATGCTAAAAAAATCCGTTGTAAAGGTTTTCTAAAATTACTTCTTCTAAAAAAAAAACTCAATCGATTTTAAAAAAAAACATGTTTTGACTCCTAAACTTCCAGTTAACTAACTGGTTATAAATGTCTAAGTTACAGCTTTATGAGTGAAAGGCATGAGATCGGCTTCTTGATTAAAAGGGATCTAGATTTAATTACAGGTTTCTCTCGACAACGGGACTAAATATCGATATTTTGGGGACATCTCAAACTTCAAACAAAGTCACCAAACAAACACACCAACTGGTCATAGATGGTGAAACAACCGAAAGAAAAGCTATAAAGTATGATGCTCGGAATAAGTAACTAAAGGAAGAGTATAACGGATGCTTGTCATATCATCTCGCTTCTCTTTAGTTTTCTATTCGAATGAGCTTTTGAGAAAGAGCGGGAGATACGAATGATATAGTGGATGCGCGTTCAGGTCTTGCGGTGACGTCGAGTCCCAAAGTGGAACTCTCCAACTCCGGTATTCATGCAAAAAAATAAGGAAAAAAAAAAGAAAGAGAGCTGGTTAGAAGAGGTACTCTGCTCATTAGAAATATATACAAACTAAATATGCAAAAGAAGTACATTCTTACCTCAAATTCTAATAATCTGTAAACTAAGAATATCGTCACGTCATATTATATGTAAAACTTATATAAATCAGTCTCATATGCTTCAGAGAGGGAACATTATATTCTTAAGGAGCACACATTGAAATTGGAACAATGCCTTCATCTTTTAATTATCAAAATAATTACTACATGCTAAAAAGGGTCTTATATGAGTCTACAAACTTAAACTCAGGCTGCTCCCCTCAATCTAACCATGTGAACATCTAAAGAAAGAATATTATTTATTTAACATCACTCAAATAAATAGAGGAATATTACACTATGGGCAGTTTTCTTCCTAAACATGAAGATACATGGACATAGCCTCAGATTAACTCAAACGTGAGGCGTGTGTGGTGTTAACCATTTGAATAAACTTTAACGTTACGGACATAACGAGGTGGACTAATTAACATCACCAACTAGGACTCGGGCCATAATGCAGCAAGACGATATGAATTACACGAGCAAGGAGATCATGGATCATTTTTGATGTTGATTAAAGATTAACCATTACTACTAGTATAATAATATCCATTCAAGTTCATAAGGAAGGTATCATGACTTAATAACTAAAGCTTTGAACAGGGATCTAAGGCCATACTTCTATCATACGAAAACATAAATCGAGACAGTAACATATAGAAATCTGAATCAAGGCGGTAGCATTTCACTAAACCTTCATACATGTGATCAAAAGGATGAATAAAACAACCTATCTAAATAAATATTCTAAGTCGTGATAACATTTATGCTCATCCACGTGATAAGCGAAAGGAACAAAGAACAGGATTTCAAAAATTTAAGTATGGCCGATAGTAGAAGAAAAGTAAGTTATCTTAACCAAAGTAGAATCATATTCCTGCTTTAAGCCTTCATTACAGAACACACAAATAAAATTATGAACATGGATTTTTCTAAATAAGCAAAGACACTAGGCACGAAGGGAGTAAATGGACAAAATAGAGTCGGATTTACTCGACATAAACTAGACATTTCCAAATGATCGTGAATTTAGTACAAACAAAAGACGTCAACATATCATCCAAAGCTAAAACAAAGATATCTCCATACGAATCAGAATGTAACACCCTAACAATATGGTTTCGGACATTGAATCTTACTTAATATCCAGTTGAGGGTATGACTACTCTTTTTTTTTACATCCAAACACCATCTAATTTAGAGGTAAAAAAAAAAAAGTAGGTGACCACATGATTTAATCCAAAACAGATCCGAATACGATAGGACCTCGAAACATGACCATTCAACGCATAAACAGAATTTTAGATGAAACAAAAAGAAAGAAAGAAAGTAGGATCGGGTTTACCTCTTGTGGGTGCAGTGAGCTAGGGCATCGAAGCCACGAATCCACTCTCTCGCGAATCTACTCTCGTAACGATAGATCCAAAACTTGACAAAATGGGTTCGAACGCCTTTTTATATTTCTCTCGGGATAACCAACGAGAGACTAATGAAATGCTTTAAAAGAAAACCTGAATTTTCCGACCCCGTTTTTTCTTTTTCTCAATGTTTTTGGGCGGGATTTTAAAGGAATAAATCAAACCCAAATAAATAAATACTAGACCCCTGTTTTGGCCATTTTGTTGACCAAATCAAGATAGAGAGAGAGAAACGTTTATATTTTCTTAGAGAGATGAATCCAAGCCCCAAGAATCCCAAAACCTTTTAAGAATTGATGGAAATATCCGAACTTTTGATATATATAAAGGGGAAGAGACTAGGGTTTGGCCATTTTGTAGAGGATTTCAAATCCCGAATTTCAAAATATGTTTTTTTGAAATTTGAAATGAGAGTTGTGTCCAAACTCATTAATAAATTGTCCGTTTCCTTGTTGTCTTTGGGGACTTGAATGAATATATTATGTGTGATGTTAATAATAATAATAATAATAATAATAATAATAATAATAATATTTGGAGACTTTAATGATAATATATAAGGTCTAAGGTAATAATAGAGTAAAACATTATCTCGGGACTTGATGATAAACAATATCGTAAGTAGAGTATTAGGGCAAAGTCATTAGAGTAGGTAAAAAGTGAGGAAATAGTAAAGTTAGTAAAGTTAGAGAGTCAAGAAAATGAATTGGAATAAAGTATATAGCCATTTGGCTTATGCAAGTGAGGCTGTGTAGTCATGTGTCGTCTCTGGTTATTTCGGGGACTTGATGGTAAATGGTACGCCGATGAGGCCATTTAGCCAAACGATGTCTCCGGTTGTTTCGGGGACTCGAAGATATCTGTGAAATTAAGGTACAAATTATTATGACAAGGTAATTTATGAAGTAAAAAGTGAAGTAAGAGTGCGTGTTTGTGCCGGCTTATAAAAATGAGGTTGTATAGTTTGTATGATATCTCCGGATTGTTTTCGTCTCTGTAGACTTGATAAAGATTCCCGTAAAGTTCGGGGTGAAGTTGTTAAAATAAAGCAAAGGATGATTCCCGTAAAGTTCGGGGTAAAGTTGTTAAAATAAAGTGAAGGATGATTCCCGTAAAGTTCGGGATAAAGTATTTAAAGTAGAGTGAATGATGAGAATATAGATTCCTGTAAAGTAAACAAAGTGGATGGTAAAGTAGGTAAAGTAGGTAAAGTGAATGATGTTGTCTCCGGAGATTTGATGAAAATCCCCGTAAAGTCCGGGTTAAAGTAGATAAAGTAAATGACATGAACATGAATTCCCGTAAAGTCCGGGGTAAAGTTGTTAAAGTAAAGTGAATGATCTCTCCGGTTGTCTTCGGAGACTTGATGCGAATTCCCGTAAAGTCCGGGGTAAAGTGGTTAAAGTAGGTAAAGTAAATGAAGAATGTAAATTCCTGTGAAGTTCAGGGTAAAGTCGTAAAGTTGGTAAAGTAGATGATAAAATAAAATGATACAATAAAGAGTAAAGTAAGTGTATAGTCGTTTTTAATAACGTTGAAATGGTGTCGAGAGGGGAATAAAACGTAATCCTCTTTTAATCCGCCTTCGATCTCGCCAACCTACAAAGGGCGTGCGTATCTGTTAATAAAGTCATAAAGTTGTTGTGATAAAATAAAACTGAAGATAAAATTAGAAATAAAGCCGTTTGGCCTTTAAGGCGAGGCCATAATGGCCCAAATGATGCTTTCAACCATGGTTGATAGGCTTGATTGTCGGTCTCGCAGTCTTTGTTCCTACACTCAAAGAAAAATTCTTAGTTTAGGAGGGGAAAGCTGATTCGTGTTGACCCGAAGCTTGACGTTGTTGGCGCTCCATTCATCTTGTTTGTTTGGATCTAGTGATCTTCGTTCAAGTCTCGGTAGATGAATAGTAGTAAAACAATTGAAAGAAAGTATTTCATTTGAAAGGTAGGTATGCAAGTATATGTATAAGGAAATGTAACTATATGTATATAAGTTGTGAAATATATATATAGATGTATGTATGTAAGGGAAGATATATATGTAAATATATGTATGTAGGTTGTAAAATATTTCTGCCGACCTCAGATTGTGACACAATTGAAAAGTCATTTGTCTATACTATTTCTTGTCTGGTAGCCTTAATATTGTCGATGTCTAACTTTTCTCTTGTCTAATTCTTTCAAAATATGCCCCAGTTTTGGCTCAGAAGGGTGTATTAAACCTATGTTGCGGTGTGACCGAACCTTATATAGGTTGCCTACGTATCCCACCAAAGGAATCGGGTCAGAACGTAGTTCGTAAGGTACATAGAATGTGGTTTAAAGTTTGATAAAGGGACCGAACCCGATGTGGATTGCCTACGTATCCCACCACGGGAATCAGGTCAGCGTAGTTCGTACGTAAGATGGTAAAATTTTGTTGGCTTTCTACCTAAATGTGTTTGACCTGTATGTTGATAGTCTACGAATCCCGCCGAGGGAATCAGGCTAAGCGTAATTCTCCTTGTATAAGGATTTTGAGTTTTCTGTTATAATGCAACCGAACCCTATGTGGGCTGCCTACGTATCCCACCACGGGAATCAGGTCAGCGTAGTTCGTACGGCGTATTAAAGGAAAGGTTGCAAACTAGGTTGTCTAACCTAATGTCGTACTTTGCTTTTTCTTGACTGATAGCTAGCTTTCAGGCTTATGTCATCACCTATTGGCTATTTGCTTTCTTCCAAATGGAATCTTGTCTTCTAATTTCTTTGTTATTCCCTCGACGCTTATATTATTCATCTGTTCATTTTATGTCACAATCATAGAGTTGGCAGATTTGATAAATAAAGTAGAAAATAATAATAGATGATTAAGGAAAATCAGAAGTGCATTCATAGTTTTGCAATTTAAGCTTCCAAAAGATGAGGCGAAACAACAAAAGTTTTAGGGCACAATTTAAGCCTCAATTTTAAAATTGTGCTATCTCAAAAGTTCACTATATGTTCAAATCTACCAAGACTCCCGGCGAACCAGGGACGGAGTACAAGTCCGATTCTTCGAGTTTCTCCTGGTTCGGCACCCCAGATGGTCGGTGTCTCGGTGTTGTAAGTAGTTGTAGTAGCAATCTTCGTTGGTGCTTGTCTTTGGACTGTTTCCACGGGAGTGATAAAGGTTGATGGCATGATGGATTTCACATCTCCATCTTTCTCAACAGTGATCATGTTCACGTTGGCATTTTTATGAGTAGGTAAAGGGTTGTTGTCCACATTAGGCCGAGCCCCAGTAAGTTGGATCGCTCCCTCTTTAATCAAGGCTTCAATTTTGTTTTTGAGGCCATAGCAATCCTCAGTGTCATGCCCAGCGACTCCAGAATGATATGCGCAACGTTTGGAACCATCGAACCATCTTGGGATGGGATCAGGAATTTTCCCTTCAATCGGTTGTATCACACCTGCTGCTTTCATTCTTTCAAACAATTGAGCCAAGGGTTCAGCGAACCGAGTGTAATTACGGGTATTTTTTATGTCAGTGTTTGGACGAGCTTTGGGTGTAGCATGTGGTCGATTTTGGTAAGTAGGAGCTTGAACAGGTTGATATGGACGTGGGTTTTGATGTGGAGGTGCTCGGGGTTGGTAGTAATTTGCTTGGGTGTTATAGACAGGGTAAGGAGATAGTGGAGCTTGGTAAGGTTCAACGTAATGGTAAGGGTAGAAAGGCGGTTGTGAATGATTAAAGTATGTGGTGGCTTGGCTTGGCTTATGTCCTTGGACATTCATGTAGCAGTTAAAGATCTTCTTTTTTCTTTTTAAGCCCACCGATAGAACCGAGATTAAATGGCTTTGTTTACGGCTTGCAGCCGTAAGATCCTGAATTTTTCCAGATTTGATTCCTTCTTCCAGGGCTTCACCCATTCGGACAACTTCTGTGAATTTTTGTCCCATCATACCTATCATTTTCTCATAAAATATGCCGGTCTGGCATTCAATGAAGGTGGCAGTCATTTCTCTGTCGTTCATCGGAGGTTGAACCCTGGCTGCTTCTGACCTCCAACGCAGTGCATACTCGCGGAATGACTCAGTTGACTTCTTGGTTAGCTTGGTCATGTAGACTCTATCTGGTGTGATATCGGTGTTGAAACTGAATCGGTCCATAAAGTCTTGGGCCATGTCACTCCAACCACGCCACTTTGCGCGGACGTCTTGTTGTGTATACCGGCAAGAGCTCACCGGATAAGCTTCTTATGAGCGCTTTTCATCCTTATGTTTTCGATCTCTACCTACTCCCACCCGGTTGCCACAATTTGGTCAGCCCTTAAGTGTGTATGAGGATCGCCAGTTCCATTGAAAGTGTCGAATTTCGGCGGTTGTAGCCTACGGGTAAGTCAACATCAGGCTGAACGCACAGATCCTCATATTCTACACTCTTAGTTCCTCTAGCAACTTGAAGGTTTCTCGAAAGTTCTTTGAGGCGTGGATCTCTTTAGCAACATGTCGTACGCCTCATTTCACTTTAGCCTCTTTCTCCATTTCCTCGTATTGATCTACTTTGGCCGGAACCTTGCGATCGTTATTCTTGGATTGGTATAAGCTTGTGTTTCCGCTGCATATACCGGAGGAACATATTGCGTGTTAGGAGTGGCAAAATGTGCCCCTTGTATATGCTGGGTTGGATAAGTTTGGACAGTGGGAGTGTTTTGGACTGGAGGTGGTGTATTATAAATGGTGTTTGTAGGTAGTTGGTTTGGTGGGTTCAGAGGAGTAGTTGTAGGTGGCGGATTAGTGTTGGTAGGTAACGGAATATAAGGAGTGTGAACTTGGGATTGATTTGGTGGGTTGGCGGGTGGTGGATTAGGAGTAGCGTAGGTATTGTAGGTAGGGGGTTGATTTTGTGGAGGAGTACAGGTAATGTGGGTGGTTGGTTGACTTTGTAGAGGTATAGACGGATGATGGATTTGGTGGAGGAAAGTTGTTGTTGGTGGGTGCGATTTTGGGGAGGAAAATGTTCGGGGACCGGAGATTCAAGTGATGGAAAACGGGGTGGATTTGGTGCGACGAGTTTGGGTTCGGGGAGGTGGACTTTGGAGTGTGACGGATAAGTTGGTCAAGTCCCTAACCCGATTTAGTTCGCTACGTAGGTCCTCAATCTCTTGAGTCAGACGGGCGATATGTTCGGCATGTTGCATAGTATTTCTATGTTCAGAAGTCTCGGGAGGATCATTAGAGACTACAATGTTTTCCAAACCAGTTGAAATGGATGTGGCTGGATCAGTCATGATAATTTCTTTTCCTTGCACAACCCAAGTACGTCGAGGTAGTGATGACGTCTTCGACCTTGTGAGGTAAGGGTGGTCGGCCAGCTCGAGTATCAACACGAATCAACTCTTTTGGGAATAAACATAAAAAGAAATATAAAGTGCAAATGATGTTAGTCTCATTAACTATCTAGGTAAAGTCATGATCACATAGAGTCAAGTAAGTCATGTAGCAAATAATTCATCAAATAAAATCAAACAAGTTGTCAAACAAGTATAATGGTATAATGACAATGCGTCCTAATATGCATGTGACCTCTTTGTGCCAGAGGTAGGCCTAACGTTTATTTGAAGGGTAAAGTGCGCCTTAATACGTCATTCCATTACTTTGATTAATTAAACAAATTCTATTTCCCAAAATAAAGTACAAAATGTAATATTTATTACATATTAAATGAATACAACATAAGTATTTCCTAATACAATTTCTACGTCTAAATGTACAGCTCCATTTTGTGATGTCACTGGTCTTCGGCATTTGTTGTACTCCAATGCAAATCCATACCTGCCATAAAAATGTTAGTTGTTCCCTCCCTCCTAAAGTTTAATTAATTAAAGCAAACAGTCAATATTTGGCACAGTTATCCTTCAAACATGCACACAAAGTATGATTAGTGTCACTTGGGGTCGTGAACCCACTTGGACGTTTGGGTAAAGTCATCTAATGGGCTTAATACGCCTTGGGTATTAAGTCTCCTAGGTTATGAAATGTATGCTCTAATAAAAGGGATGGTTTAGCTTCTATCCTAGGTTGGCTAAGAGTTGATTTACTAGACGCAAGGTTCCCGAGCGGACTACTCGAGTGAGAAGGTTACGCGGTCACGTGTATTCGAACACCCCGCGCATATGCCAACTCTCCTAAAATTTGGGTTTTTGAAAGAAATTTGATGCGCAAAACACACCTCGCGTGTACGTGTGATAGTGTGAATTTCCAGATGTGGAGAAAAGTAATACGGGATGACAGTTATATCAAAGCAGTAACAGTTAAACAGTTTATATCAAACAAACAATTAATAGCATGTAAAAACAGTTAGTAGCAGATAGAGTAAATAAAACAAGCACACAAAGCCTATTTAAACTAAGTCCTTTATGGTTAAACCTAAGTATCCCCAGAGTCGCTGTCGTTATACCCTATTTTAACCTAAGTCAATAGTTTACAACATTCGGGTAATTCCGGTGTTAATTTAAGTTAAGAGTCACCACCTAATTATTTATGGTGAATTAGGGCACCTAAAATTTATTAAAGTCATTTATTTAAAGTCAACTCTATTCTAAAGTCTACGAAACCAAAATTCTAGGTACGGGTTCAACTAATCTAGAGGGAAGGTATTAGGCATCCTCTAAATTCCATTAATAATGGTTAATCCGACCGGACTCAAATTTAATTAGGCTAAGTGTAAGTGTAACATTTTTAAATGTTTGGAAAATAGTTTGTATATGTTGCTAAAATTATAAATAGGAATATAATAATGCTATTAAAAATAAGATTTGTAGAAAATTATAATTTTTGCGTAAAAGAGTTTAATTATGAATAAGCTGAAAAAGTGTGAGATGGTGCAACGTTTTACAAATATTTGAAACAACTTAATAACTAGGTGTTAATTGATTTTAACGGTTATATATATATATATATATATATATATATATATATATATATATATATATATATATATATATATATTAAATGACTAGATAAAGTAATTTTATAAATAGGTTTTCTTTAACTAATCACTTAGTAAGATAAATATTTTAGTGAAAAACATTCATATGTTTCAAAAGTAACAGTTGGCTTAATTTAAGGACTTGGAGAAAGTTAGTAGATCATTATACCTCAACCTGTAGAAAAACAATCTTTGATGCTAAAAAAAATCCATTGTAAAGGTTTTCTAAAATTACTTCTTCTAAAAAAAACTCAACTGATTTTAAAAAAAACATGTTTTGACTCCTAAACTTCCAGTTGACTAACTGGTTATAAATGTCTAAGTTACAGCTTTATGAGTAAAAGGCATGAGATCGGCTTCTTGATTAAAAGGGATCTAGATTTAATTACAGGTTTCTCTCGACAACGGGACTAAATATCAGTATTTTGGGGACATCTCAAACTTCAAACAAAGTCACCAAACAAACACACCAACTGGTCATAGATGGTGAAACAACTGAAAGAAAAGCTATAAAGTATGATGCTCGGAATAAGTAACTAAAGGAAGAGTATAGCAGGATGCTTGTCATATCATCTCGCTTCTCTTTAGTTTTCTGTTCGAATGAGCTTTTGAGAAAGAGCGGGAGATACGAATGATATAGTGGATGCGCGTTCAGGTCTTGCGGTGACATCGAGTCCCAAAGTGGAACTCTCCAACTCCGGTATTCATGCAAAAAAAAGGAAAAAAAAGAAAAGAAAGAGAGCTGGTTAGAAGAGGTACTCTGCTCATTAGAAATATATACAAACCAAATATGCAAAAGAAGTACATTCTCACCTCAAATTCTAATAATCTGTAAACTAAGAATATCGTCACGTCATATTATATGTAAAACTTATATAAATCAGTCTCATATGCTTCGGAGAGGGGACAGTATATTCTTAAGGAGCACACATTGAAATTGGAACAATGCCTTCATCTTTTAATTATCAAAATAATTACTACATGCTAAAAGAGGTCTTATATGAGTCTACAAACTTAAACTCAGGCTGCTCCCCTCAATCTAACCATGTGAACATCTAAAGAAAGAATATTATTTATTTAACATCACTCAAATAAATAGAGGAATATTACACTATGGGCAGTTTCTTCCTAAACATGAAGATACATGGACATAGCCTCAGATTAACTCAAATGTGAGGCATGTGTGGTGTTAACCATTTGAATAAACTTTAACGTTACGGACATAACGAGATGGACTAATTAACATCACCAACTAGGACTCAGGCCATAATGCAGCAAGACGATATGAATTACACGAGCAAGGAGGTCATGGATCATTTTTGGTGTTGATTAAAAGATTAACCATTACTACTAGTATAATAATATCCATTCAAGTTCATAAGGAAGGTATCATGACTTAATAACTAAAGCTTTGAACAGGGATCTAAGGCCATACTTCTATCATACGAAAACATAAATCGGAACAGTAACATATAGAAATCTGAATCAAGGCAGTAACATTTCATTAAACCTTCATACATGTGATCAAAAGGGTGAATAAAACAACCTATCCAAATAAATATTCTAAGTCGTGATAACATTTATGCTCATCCACGTGATAAGCAAAAGGAACAAAGAACAGGATTTCAAAAAAAAAATTTAAGTATGGCAGATAGCAGAAGAAAAGTAAGTTATCTTAACCAAAGTAGAATCATATTCCTGCTTTAAGCCTCCATTACAGAACACACAAATAAAATTATGAACATGGATTTTTCTAAATAAGCAAAGACACTAGGCACGAAGGGAGTAAATGGACAAAATATAGTCGGATTTACTCGACATAAACTAGACATTTCCAAATGATCGTGAATTTAGTACAAACAAAAGACGTCAACATATCATCCAGGCTAAAACAGCATATCTCCATACGAATCAGAATGTAACACCCTAACAATATGGTTTCGGACATTGAATCTTACTTAATATCCAGTTGAGGGTATGACTAATTTTTTTTTACATCCAAACACCATCTAATTTAGAGGTTAAAAAAAAATAGTGGGTGACTACATGATTTAATCCAAAACAGATCCGAATACGATAGGACTTCGAAACATGACCATTCAAGTAAAGTTATAGCGATGTAGAGGCGGCTGAATTTTCCATGGTGTTCTTGTGTATTTATAGAGTGAGGCTAGGTTTTTTCTTTTTTACAATGTTTTTGGGCGGGATTTTAAAGTGAGATGGCCGTTTGAAATCAAAATCGAATCTCCAAAAGCTGATTTTTCCAGAAAATTCAAAAGTGTTTTGGCCATTTGTGTTGACCAAATCGTTGAAGATAGGAGAGAGAGAAACGTTTATAGGATGCTGATTTAGAGAGATACGAAAGAGGTACAAGGTTTGCCTAAAATGGTGTAACAAAACCGGCTAAGAATTGATGGAAATAGGGAACTTTTGTTGAAATGGAAAAGGGGAAGAAGAAGGCACGATTTCTTGGTTATTGAGGGATTTCAACCCCTAATTTGGAAAATATGTATTGGGCTTTTGAAAGGCTTGGGCTGCTGTTATGAGCTGAGTAAAGGGATAAGTGGGCTGATGACCAAATGGGCCGACTACAAAGTTTGCCTGCATTGTAAATAAATTGGCCCATCCGTTTTCCTTGTATTCCCTTTGGGTTTTTAAGTTAAATCAAATATATTATGTAGTAGAAATAATAATAATAAATATAATAATAATAAATATAATAATAATAATAATAATAATAATAATAATAACACTAATAAATTTCAGAATTAGCATTAATATAATAATCTTATCATTAGTATGTAAAATACAAGTAAGGTAATAATAGAGTAAAACATTATCTCAGTTATTTTCATGATCAATACATAATAAGTAAGTAGCGATGTACGACATATTAATACTTAACAATATTAGTACAATAGTAGAAATTATAATAAAGTGAGGGCGAAAATAAGATATTTAATTTATTAATAACTTAGAAGCTCAAGAAAATGAATTGGAATAAAGGAGGGACGAAATTGGGTGTTAACAGCAAGTACACATCAATCAAAACTTTTGGCTTGCGCGGGCCAGGAATGATGCAATTAAGGAATATATATTGACTAGTCATACACAACTCGGGTGGAAGATTATACGGTGTTAAGAAAATAGGCCAGCAAGAATAGGGAGCAGCAGAAACAGAATGTGGAGTGAATTCATCTGAACATAAACCCAACCTAATATTTCATGGTTCACCTGCGAAGTCTGGATATGTTCTATCAAAATGCTTCAAAGCCTCTCCAACTGATGGATGACACATAAAACCAGGCAGCCTTCTATTCTCACTATGCCATCTCATATGAGGAGCAGAGCTATTTGATGCATACAACCTCTTTAACCTTGGTATATAAGAGGTAACTAATTGTCACGCCTCAAAACCCACCCTAGACGTGACCGGCATCCGACGGCATGAACAACGTTAGAAGAACCTAAAAGATGCAATAACAATATTTGAACCCCCCAGGTTCAATATTCGCCTCCAACAGTTTATAAAATAAATGTAACAAATCATGAATATATGAATTAAATCAACGGAAGTCTTTATTCATCAAATACTTAGTCAAACGTAATAACGTGCCCTAGAGTTAATTAATAACTCAACAACTACCCACAAGAATGTGTACTATGGAGTTTCTAAGATAAAAGAGTAATTTGTCTGACACAATGGGATGCAGCCCGAGAAACTAGAATAGTAAATAAATATGATAAGGGGTGTCCCACGAATGAACATGTGGGCTCGCGATTCAACAGCAACAAGAAGTCCTTTCTGTTTTGAATATCAAGAACACCTCTTTCTCCGTTACCTAACATACCATCAAAAACAACAATGGTATGCCTGAGTGTGTCGTACTCAGTGAGTGTCTAAGGGGCAATAGTTAACAAAACAAGATATGATGAATAAAATCAATAAAATAATATCAATAAAAATAATAGTTCAAACCCAGGAATAAAGTGAGTCAACAACGTTAAAGAGTCATCAAAGAATCCAACAATGACAGACACATTAACTTAACTCCTTACCATTTACCAGGTCAAGTATTTCACTGATGAATTCAAATCACCACAAGCCACTCACAGACAACAAGATATGAAACAAGCCACTCACAGGTAGATCAATCAATCGATACTCCGGGTTAGGAAACCGCGGAGGCTAATCGTCCTCTGGACTAGCACAGCAATAGGTACGCCAGGCTTGGAAGCAACGGAGGCTAATCGTCCTCTGGACTAACGCACGACCATGGATACTCCGGTCTAGGAAGATACGGAGGCTAACCATATCTCTTGGACTAGCACAACGATAGATACTCCGCGCTAGGAAGCCGGCGGAGGTCAATCGTCCTCTGATCGACACGAATATGCTTGTATCGATACGTTAGGATACATAACGGCCAATCGTTCTCTGGATTAGCACAGCTTGCCCATACAGGCCCAAACACCAACAAAATACAAATAATGGCATATTACAGAATCATTAATCATAGCTTAGAGCCGAATCTCACTTCTCAAGTCATCATCTCAAATTAGAGGCATTTCAAGTCATAACCGATTTAGTATCTTATTCAAATCTCTTATTCAATTTCAAGTTCAAGAAACCCATTCAACAACAAAACAAGTTTAAGGTCCAACCTTTAGAAGATTAAGTTCAATCATCCAATAATGGGAAAAGCGAGTTTCACAGAGTTGTATAGTTTGTATAAGGTTCGATGCGGGCTTGACCCTACACAGACATGACCTTGTCTAAAAGAAATCATCTTTAATTCCAGAATAAATTCCACCAAACAAGAGTTATAACTTATACAAACAATCAAGGAAGAATTCTCAAATACAATTCATGCTTTCACAAGAAAAGTGTACTTCACAAGTAGACATAGTTGAAAAGATGATTTTTGGAATATAGGCATACTTCAAGAAAGATTTTTGGGAAAATCTAGACATACATGAAAAGACGATTTTTGAAATATAGATATACAAATCACCTTCATAGTCAAAAAGGATTTTTAAAAGAGACATACAAATCATATTTATAGTCAAGTTGTCATTACGGTTCATTATACCATATTGAAAGAATAAGTCATTCCAACCAATGTTTTGAAAACATATAACTTCTTTACGAAAGAAAGATTTCCATATATATATATATATATATATATATATATATATATATATATATATATATCTTCATCAATGAGAATATCATTACCAACCGTTAACGATCATTATTAAGCATGTCTTATAGAGGAAAACATTCATAATATCACATACATATATAGAGTTTGTTGCAATCTAGGTTTAATGTGGGTTTGTCCCCTCACACACATTAAAACCCATTTAGACATGAATTGGAGTTCAAGAAAAATATAAAAAAAAATTACTTTTCCTTTCATTCATTAAAGAATCTTGAATAAAATTTATACTTCTAGCAATGGTTTCAAAAGTGATTTTCATTCAAAATAAGTTTTCAAAAGAGAGACATACAAATCACCTTTCTAGTCAAAAATGATTTTAAAAGAGACATACCTTAATACGTTAAACAAAGTTTAACAATTCATTTCCCTAATGAAGAACACCCAAACCCTAGCTTGAATCACTTTGGAAAGAATTATGCTGCAAACCCTTTGATTTGAAGACTTGGAGGGATGATTTTCGTCCCTAGGGTTTGGAAGGATGAAAAAAAATGGGAACAAAATAAGACCATACCCATTTTAAACCTAATTTTCTGCCAGAAACGGAAGAAGTACATCCTAAAAGGATGTCCCATACTTTAAAGGACATCCCGTACATTACGGCGTACTTTGGGCGAAATCTCCAGCTTTTGCGCCCTTCAGTAAAACAGACATAACTCTTTGTACATAACTTTTCTCGGGCTGGGCGACCTACCATTGGAAAGATATTTCAAAGATCTACAACTTTTATCAAGGAAGATTTTCCAAATTTGCAACACATTTTCACGAAAATCGCCCGGAAAATACCAAAACTTGGCGAATTTAAGAGCCCTTAAGAACTTCAATTGTTGGTTTGACTTCAAAACGACCATCTTCCACCCGAATTCATCAAGAATGGATTCGTATAGTTATAATATCATCTTAACACTAGATTTTTACATATTCACACTTAACCCGAATTTACGGAGTGTTACAGTAATGCATTGCCTTAAAAGCAATTCTCTTCCCCGCTACGAGCCCGCTTAAAACGAGCTCTGCCACAAAACTTACAAGATTCTAAACCTACGTCATCCTTATAGCATAACATGAATCCATTTTCACAACAATCAATTCTGTAGGACGAGAGTCCTAACTTTGACACCAATCTCTTTGCCTTGTAGTAGTTAACAGGCATCTCTAGATTCGGGTCAACTAATTCACGTATAAGGCTAATCACAGCATCCATTGCCCTTGAGGAACATTCCAATGCCTTTGATACTTATTAATCTAACAGCAATAGACAACTGAGAGTGGGGACTCCCGTGTCACAAAGGCCAACTAGCATATTTCAATTGTCCAAAAAAAACGACTAGCTTCCTCACTAGGATCTTCTTCAGCATGGTTATCGAATTCAAAATTGGAATGCATCCCATAAGCATCCTGAATCATGTCATGCATTCTATAATTTTGGACATCAGGTTCCGACGACTATAAAAGGTTCAAGTGTCATTGCATATTCAACAAAAGCAACGACACCGTCCATAAATTCTTGCCTCATCCCACCTCTACCGTCATTTGTTCTTGTATACATCCAACTACGAGATTCCATCTACATAAATTACACAAGATTTGAAATTGTTAATGTAATCTATAGCATGCTTGCTGCTAAATAGAATGGAATGGAATCTGTAGAAGTGGTGTGACATGCTTGCTGTTTTGGGTTGCTGCTAAATGCATTATACATGTTTGGTTGATTTTTTTTAACACATATACAAGATTCAAACTAAAGCTATTGAGTTCGGACAAACACATAAAATATATGTTAGGTCACCCCTCATTCTGAAAGTCCACATTTTGACGAGTGTTAAACTAAAGTTATTGAGTTCGAACGAACCTATAAAATGTATGGTAGGTCCCCCCCCCCCTACCCCCCCGCCTCCCAATTCTGGAAGTCCATATTTTGACATTGTTTTAATACTCCAGCATTCTAAGTGCAAAAGACAGTAATAGCCATCCAAATTACAGGGCAATAATGAAATAGATAAATTGTTTTGCTTTTCAATTAGCTAGTCATGAAAATGAGAAGATAAAGCTGTCATCCATTTAATATTACAAAATTCATCCTATAGAGTAGTATATTTTTATTAAGAGTACACTGTTCGAAAGAGTCTTTTTTTCCTCTAAAGTTATATGATATTCACTGTTGATTTCAAACCAAACTGAGTTAAAGAGTAGCTATTACCAAACCTACCTAGAAATGGTAAATTTATTGAAAACAAGCCTAAAAGCAATTATCCCCAATGCTCAAAAGAGATCCTACATCTCTCATGTCTAGAATAATCAGTAAATAGCTGAGTTCTACAAAGCTTTAACATATACTTGAACCTCCAATCAACATAAAACAGACCTTTAAAAGAGAATTTACATGAGCGCCAATGTTAATCGCACACCCGACAAGTTTATAATTTGTCAGAACTAATAACGTGACACAAATGGATTCATTATATCACCCAAACTAGTAATTAAGCTTAAAGTTTCATATTGATCAAAAGAGTTGAACCATAGATCGATAAGCATATCGCAAACAGTATTGGAAAGTAAACAAAGAGCATATTGAGCAACGAGAAATAAGAAAGAGTAGTACGAAATAAGAAAGAGTAGTACAAGAATAGTACGAAGTACTAACGTTAACTGTTCGATAGAGTAATACGACACTATCCAAACAAGCTAAGTTCGCACATTATTCTACTAAATCTACCAATGCTAATTTGCGGCCACCGGCGTAGTATACCTAGAATGGAAAGTAAATCGAATGGTCCATCAAATTATTATCCTTCACAGAAATTAACAAACAACCACAGTTCCACTCTGATAGAAAAATCCCCAATTATGATAAAACAGAAAATATGTAACACCCACAACAAGAAAAATAAACAGATCTTTGAAAAGGGAAAATAGGCAGCCAAGTTAAAACAAAAATACAGTAATAAGAGGTTTCAACATTTGGCAAATCGCAACATTTGGCAAATCGCTAGAACTCAAAGCATAAGGCCTTAAGAAAATGAAGAGTGGACTCCGGGCGGCATCGGCATCGTTGAGTCTCAAAGTGAAACTCTTCGGCTCTGGTAATCATGCAAAAGATAAAAAAAGAAAATGGGATCAGCAGAATAATCAACATTCAAGATATACGAAGATGAAATATATAGAACAAAGATGTAATTTTCTGGTTTTGCAAGGAAACAAGAAACACTAAAACATTTCATATAGCCAGAATATCAAGTATATATATTTTAGAGATCAATAGACGGTAAACACTAGTTACAAGTAATTTCGTTGATGTATTAAATGCCTTCCTAGACTTACAGAAAAGGAATATAACAACACAATATGTTTGATGTCCCTTCAAGGTCCTTTAAAATGATTTTCACAACTGGAATGTTCTCATAGGAATAAAATGAGCCAAACACATGAGTATTTAACTAGCAACAGTGATACGTCTTAGATTTAACACACTATTAGATTTTGTGGTAAACTGTAAACAAATCATCATGTTTGAAACACAAGCATTTTTATTTCTACTTCAAAGGCTCCTAAAGGTATTCATTTCTAAATGATAATGAAAGAAGAACAAAACCAAAAATACCCTTTTGCTATCATTTTTGTTCATTATATCAGCTAAACAAAAATGTTCTTAAGGCGTAATCCTCTTTAAATAAATACGGCATTTTTATTACATTGACGAGAAAGAAAATAGAGGAGAATGTCACCTACTGCGGGGGCAATGAACCGGAGCTTTGAAGGCTCAGATCTACTCACCTTCGAACCAGATTAAATCAGACAAACCCAAAGCTCAGATCTGCAAGAGATTTTGCTTTTGACTGAAAGTAAATCAAGAGTGAGTGCAAAGCTTCGGAAGTATTTTTAAGACGCAGTAGCAGTTAAAACTTATGGTAGAAAGGGGCGGCCAAAAAACTTCCTCCTCGGTTGAAACATAGAGAGGTATGTATAGACAAAAAATTAAGGCTAGGGTTCTAGATTTAGGCGGGACGGATTTTGAAATCTCAAAAGGTCACGGGTTGGCCTTTGAAGGAGCCGTTTGGAAGACATTTGACCTTTGATCAGATCTTCTGAAAAGCATTTGGCTTTTTGCCTTCATGACAAAAGGGCTCTTGTTTAAAGCAAGTACTTACACCAAAATGGAGGAGAAAATCCTGCGTCTAGAGAAAAGAGGAGCTGGAGCTTTATCAAAAAGCGCAACTAGAAGGGAAAGGAGGAAAGGGCTACGGCTGTTTGATTAGGAAACATGTTTAGGCTTTGTGTCTTGAATTGAGTAGTTGGTTATTGCTTGAGCTGAATATTTGAGCTGACTTGGGCTGGAAATTAGCTGAAAGTGTAGGCCTTCGGTGCTGAAACTTTCCTTTCTTTTCTTCCTTGCTTATTTCTGTCACAACCCGCTTAGTGGGCCATGACGGGCACCCGGAGCTGGTTACCGAGCACCACACATCATGCTACTATCATCTTAGCCTGTACACATATATGCTCCATAAAACATGTACGCGGATCTACATACAGAAGCCCTCGCGACATCAAAAGAATAATGTACAAAATATACATCGAGGGTCACATCACATCTGTTACCCACATATGAGTATCTACGAGCCTCTAATGGAAATGCTGGAATCATACTGACGGGATAAGACCCCGCCGTGACCAAGTATGTACACAAAAGAATATATCAGAAACTGCACCTCCGGTCTATGGAAGTGCTCCTGCACCAGCTGGTCTGACTCCTAGGAAGCTGGGTAGTCCCCCTGTTTACCTGTGGGCATGAGCACAACATCCAAAAAGAAAGGATGTCAGTACGAACAATGTACTGAGTATGTAAGGCGTGCATCATAAAGTAACAATAGAACAAGAAGATACAGTAAAGATAAGAAGATAACTGGCGACTGCTTGCCTCTTAAGGCGGAACCATGCATGCATACGCGTAAATATCGTATCATGTATTGCTGCGGAACGTGCAGCCCGATCCATATATCATCATATATCAATATATTGCCGTGGAACGTACGGCCCGATCCATCACCCATATAGCCCGCGTCCGGGATGATATCATAATATGCCAGCTGATCAGGTGGCTATGCGTCTATACTACCCTCACCTTTCCCCATGTCCCCTATATACATATATATATATATATATATATATATATATATATATATATATATATATATCATATATACATATAATATACGCAAGCATGCATGAGGCCCCAAAATAAAAGTGCGCTTTCTCGGAGTGACGTAAGGTCGTAAACCTCCGAGTACATTATGACATCATTATCAATGTTAGGTCTTATCTTGGATGATCCACGACATGAACTGAGGCCATATGTTATTACACCTCGGCCATTTCGTGACGTGGCGTCGTGAATGGACTGACGTCGGTCAATGGGGACACGAGACCTTCACGACTATAAGAGGGGAATTGGCAGCCTTAGTGCATAGACGATAAGATTTTGGAGTCGTATGATTCGGTGGAAACTAGATTCGTCAAAAGGAAGTAGAGTACATGTTATGTTTGGGAAAGATTTCATGGTCATTGAGCTAACGAATGTTTAGCGAGGATTTAAAGATGAGTTATAATGTCCGTTAGATCATTAAGGAGGTGTTGCACGAGTACTAAGAAGGTTCCATAAGGATTCGAGATTGAACGAAGCGACGAGAACGAAATCGGAAAAACTGGGAATTATACGGTCTAATATACGGACCGTATATTTTATACGGCTCGTATGTTTGGCCGTAGAACTCTTCCAGTGAAGGGGGAAATTTCTGGAGATTCTGGAAGGAACATACGGTCCAATATACGGACCGTATAAATTATACGGTCCGTATATTGTACGGTATATTTCGGGTCGGGTCGGAGTTTTATTTTCATAAATGCACGGTTTCCTCTTCTCTTTCTCATTATTCATCTCTCAAAACTTCCAAAAACCTCTAGAATTCTCTCCATATCACATTAATACATATTCAAGTAGGGAAATTAAAGGATCAAACATCAAAGAGTAGTATAATTAAGGGTGTAAATGCTTCCGAAGGGTTGATAGAAGTTGGAAATCTTCTTGGTAGTCAAGTGGAGTTCTTCTCAAGTGGAGTATTTTTATCCAAAGGTCATCCTTACGTAATCAAGGTGAGTATTACAATTACTTTGTGATAGTAAGGGTGTTGAATAGTTGAAGAACTCGAATTACAAATAAGTATGAAGTTGTATTCTAGTAATGGTTATGGAGGATTCCGGAAATGAGTTTAGAGGCTGAATGATGTTTAACTTGTGGGAAATTTGCGTATTATGATATTATGGATGTTGTTGTGTTGTTTGGGAGCTGTTTGGTTATATGAGGAAAAGTTGTCGAAACAAACGAAGTGCTGCCTAATTTTCGTTAGCTTTAGTCGCATTAGTGTAAACGTAAGTATGTCTTCAACAATAACTTTTGTACGAACTCTCTTACATGTAGAATCGTAAGTCGGAAGAAGAGCTTTTAGTTGACGTCGTTAAGGAAACACAAAGGTATGTGAGGCTATCCCCTTCTTCTTTCAAAGGCATGATCCCTACATGTTGATTCTATGTATGTCATTCTCTATATTGTTATTTTACTCCCAGAAATGTCAAAAGCTTATAGTTCCTAAAGAATCTTACAATGACTCCAATTCGAAAGATTTTCAAGGTTGGCATTCCAAATGTTTTCCGGACGTATCGAGTGGGCTATAAAGCATATGGCCACTTTCGTGTCTCGAGCTATATTACATATGGCCCCAGGCTATAAAGCATATGGCTTCAGCTTATGTTTGAGCTATATTACATATGGCCGTAGGTTACGTCGTGGAGCATCAGATACGATCTAATGATGAAGATGTCATAATGCACTCGGAGGTTTACGACCTTATGTCACTCCGAGGGAGCGCACTTTTATTTGGGCTCTCGTAAATGCTACGTATGTTATATATATGCTATAGATGCATAGCCTCCTGATCAGCTGGCATATGATGATATTCTCTCGGACGCGGGATGCCCGTGTTAGAACCCGTATTTTTGTACATTGGAACAATCCGGACTAATTATAATAAGTTAAGGACAAAACTATTTCGGGATACAAAGTCGGGATTCTTGACCTTTGATTTTAATTTGAGATATAAGTTGTGCATGAATTTATTGGTATGGAACAATTAGGAAAATTTGGGACCAAAAGTGATAAAAATTGGAAGATGAAAATCATCCACAATTCCATGTTGGCCGTGTATAGTGGGAGGGACCCCACACAATTTTGTGTCATCTTTTAAGTGATCCAACTCATTAATGTGGGCCAAGGTAATTATACACTCCATTTAAGGGATAAAAGATGACCACTTAGTCTTCCATTCATTCACCACACACTTAACACTTAGAAAAAAAAAATAAAGTTGAAGACTCCCTCCATCTCTCTCTTCGACGGCTAGAAGCTCCAAATATCAACCCCCATTTTTAGCTCTTCCAAAATTATTCCATTGATGTAAACCCACTATATTGGGGTCCCTAAGTAGCGTGGAAGCATCGTTGAGCGATCAACCTATTATTTTTCATCTTTTGGAAACCCTAGGCTATTGGAAGTTGAAGAGAAAAAGGTAAGATTTGATCTTGTTTTTGTGTTATGAAGGTTATATTCATGTTGTAGTATCTTATAATGGAGGAAAATCATGAAATATGGAATGTTGGAGATGAGTTGGGTTTGTGGTGCTTGAGCTGCCGTGGTGTGTGTGTGTGTGGTGTGATATTGAATTGATGAATTAATACTTAGTTAGTTTATTATGATCATTGTAAGGTGAAGAACAATTGGGAATCATCCATATATGTGTATGTGTAGTGTTGATTGAAATGGGTCACATTATATGACAATGAACGAATGAATGTAAGCTTAATGCTTTAGTCGTCGTCGCTATGAATTCTAGGTTGGAAATGAATGGTTATTGACTCAAAATGATGTTGTTAATGTTGCGGGCTGTTTTTGGAGGTTATTTTATGTTTAATGTAATTGGTATATTGATGAGATAGAATTGTTAGAATGTAAATTGTGGATACAAACCATGATTTGGAAAATGAAGAAAAAGTTAGAGAGTTTGTCTCGGTTAGGGGCTGTTTCGGGTAGCTTGGGAAAATTTATGGATTGTTGGAAATGTTGTATGAATTGCTTAGAATGTCTTGAAATGTTGTTTTTATGGGTTCGGGTTAGTATGTGAACAAATAAGCGTCGATTTTGGCTTGAAGGTAAGTCGTCGAATTGAATTTATGAAAGTTGATAAATGATGGCAAAGAGAGCTATTATTGTTGTATTACTTTCGGATTAATTATTAATGTTGTTAGGTTGGTTGTTGTTTTTGTTGTTGATTGATATGGCCGAGTTAAATTCTCGGGTAGCCTATTTACGGAAATCTTTGCTCCGAATTTTGTAGAATTAAGGGCGAATTTGGAATTTAAGGCCTAAAAGTCTTTAGCTAATGTTTGGCATTTTATGGCTTATTTTTAGATCGTGGGCAGCCCGAATCATAGTTTGGACTTAGCTTGAGTTGGATCATATTGGAGAGCGTTTGAGGTATGTAAAGTAACCTTTCTTTTTGGTATGCCTTAGTTAAAGTAGGCTATGATACAAGCCCCTAGGAAACTCTATTCTCGCAATCCGAGCTTGTCTATGATTCGCATGTGTTTCCTTGGTACTCTTATGCTCATATGCCATAACATTGATCCTTATATCCTTGGAATTCATAATTTGTAAAGATTTCATGAAAGCTGATTTTTGGTTTTAAAGCTTATTCTTTAGCGATTCCAAAAGTTCGAACGCTCATAACTTTCTCAGAAAAGCTCGGATTGCTTTGAAATTTTCGTAGGAGTTTGTACGATATAGAATGAGTATGTTTTTCATAGGCGGACTCAGTTCGGGTCTATACTCGTCCGTGGGTCCCGCGACACCCTTTTTGAGAATTCGATAACTTTGAAACAAAAAGGTAATAATTATTATTCCGATTTCGAATATGACTATTCTACTTATCTTTTGGATTTATGATAATGATTTTATGCATATGATTACTCACTACTCCGCTCGTGCCTACTATGATATCGTTCGCCGGTTCCGGGCCGGTTGTTGTCGTGCGCATTATGATACATTTCGGTGTTATCTTGTGATTATGGTTCACCGAGATCCTCGCTCGAGGGCCGAGTTCACTTTATGTTTGGCGTGATCTTTGTTTGGCATTATGCTGTGTGTGATATGTGACGGAGATTCGGAGATTTGAAACTTTCTGGTGTTATGCTGTGTTATGGCGCCATCGACAGGCGGGCGACCATATTTCCTGTGCCCTATGCATGATTTATATTTTGAAGTAATATTTTGATATTTTGGAAATGCATTTACTTTCTGTACCTTTACTTCGATTGTGACCCAGATTTGTATATTACATTTTACCTTTGCATACTCGGTACATATTTCGTACCGACCCCGCTTTCTTCGGCCGGATTTCGTTTCATGCCGCAGTACGTACGCACGGTTTGGTGATCCACCCGTCTAGGACACCCTCTTCTCGCTGCCAGAGTGCTCCTCTCATTCCGAGACTTATATTTTGGTATATATATATGTTCGTGCATTTGTATATATTGTTCGTTGATGCAGGCGGGGCCCCCGTCCGTCATATGATTCTGTTTGTTTGTTTAGAGGTCTGTGGACATGTTTTGTGGGTTGTGCCATTACGTACGCGCGTTTGTATATGTTGTGTTTGGGCCGATCCCATTCGCCTTGCGGCGCGCGGTCCACATATGTATATATGATGTTTTGTTGGCCACTGTGTGGCCTTTGTTGGTATTTTACGTAGCGCGAGGTTATTTTGGATAGTCGGTAAAACAAAGGAAATTTTCTTGAAATTTTTTACGGAAATTATCTAAATTTGCAACATAGACCTTGTCGACCTTCTTTATATACTTGGATGTGTTTGATATAATTCGAGGTAGCGTACGATAGGTGTGTATGGGTGCCAGATTAGAACTCGGTCCATAACCTACGAGGTTGGGTCGTGACGACTTATGCCAAAATGCTCATATCAAAATGCTTATATCAAAATGCTTATATGATTACTTATGTCGAATACATATATCAGTACATATATTGGAATCCTCGTAGTTGAGTACTTTTATCAGATTACGTATATCAAAATATTCGTATCACAATACTTGCGTTCAAATACTTATATCAGAGTTACCAGATACTTATAACAAACTCGCAACGATAGCCAAAGGTTTCCATAAATTTTCGTACGGAAATAAGACAAATAGAATTATACAAATAGGTCTCGGGGATTGGGCCCCACCTCGTCAAGCCGAGGCGGCGGACATGAATTGAAACATTAGTCTCTATGGAGTCATCTATGGAAGTTTCGAACGACTCAAGTTACGTTTATGACAATTATGGATGTTTGAACACTTTTCCAACAAAACATAAGGATTCTAGTTCGGTAGACATTGAATGCATAGTACCCGAATCAAACTCGAGTTTCTATGGAACAAGACTCTTTCCCGAGGCTCGAACTCCAACCTAATATAACTAAGACATGACAAAAGAAGGAAAGGGAGGGCTTCACATACCTTTTCCGCTTCCCACACGTTTCCAAAATCAAGTCTCAAGTTCGCCAAAATCTACAATTTGGTCACAATTACTAAATGTTAATTGTAAGGCTTTAAGATTTCAATCTCAACCAATACTTGTCTACAAAAATTTGGGCAGCATCTCCCCTATACATATAACATCCCCTAGATTTAAACTCGGACAAAATAGCAGTAACCATACCAACAACAATATCAACAACATCAACAATCGGCTAGAAATGCATTCTAGCATAAATAGTCTTCTTTTCCAAATAACGCAACAACTCCCAATCTAACTTTGCATTTTCAAATCAATATCAATATTTTCATATTTCATTTACTAACCAAGATCATTCCAATTCAATTCGGAAGCATTTCATATCATTCTACAAAATATTTACAAAATATACAAAAATATATGAAAATTTCACCGAAGCCATAATTCATCTGAACCTCTAATCTTTGACATAAATATTCGTAACACATTTCCATCTCCTCCTTTCATCAACAATATTCATAATTTGCACCTTACAATTCATTTCCATAATTATGCAAATTTCCCATCACTTCACTAATTTTCCTACAATCATCTTACACCCAATTTTCATGCAATTTTTGGCTAGCATTCTCCCACTTACTCCACAAGACCACTACAACACAATTAACATAACAAATAAAATTTAATTTTTTCTTCTCCAATAACCCCATTTTCGTCCACCCTCATATACATATCTATAACACACAATTTTTATACTTTACATTTCTTTCCATATACTACAACATATACATATAATTCTTCCAATATAAAAGAGTAAAATTTTTGCCTTTTTCTAATTTTTCCACTTGCCACAAGAAGCACTTTCTTGCCTCAAAATTATATCATGATGGAGACGGTCTTGAGCTTAGTAGGAATATACAAAAATTACAATTTTTGAATCAAAGATGGAAGCCCTCAATTTTTTTTCCTCTTTCTTTCCCCTTAGCCGTGACCTCCCTTTTTTTTCCTCTCAATTTCTTTGTTCTTGAAGTTTCTTGAAATGAATAAGGATAGCCCCCTTTTAATTATTTTATCACATGATTTAAATTAAACATGGGCTTGGACCCATTTTTAGGCCTATGGCCGGCCACTCTATGGTCTTGGCCTCTTGTTTTCATTTTTTTTTTTTGCCCAATTATTTAGTCCATAATTTTTGGTAATTCATGAAATAGATTTTTAAAATTCCAATTTTGCCCTTAGTCTTTTCCAATATTTCACATTCATATTTTTCAAGAACAACAACATACATATTGACCAAAATCAAAATATTGCCTTATTCTTACAAGTCACAATTATTTTCAAATTTCCCGAATATGCAAAAGTACGAGATATAACAAATGTAGCGAGCAATGCACCGCTATGTCGACACCGCGGTGGATGGACCGCCATAGCGGTCATTGAGGTTTCGTGGTAGGCCGCTAAAGCGGTTAGTTGACCGCTATAGCTGCAGCGGCGTGATGACCGCTGTAGCGGTCGACGTAAAACAGTAGCTCGAATTTTATATACTCAGTTTTATTTTCTCTTCTCACAAAACCCCAACACACTTCCCAACAAGCACCTAGAGAGAGTTTTCAAGCTAGGGCAAGATAACCTTGAGAGGTAAGTTCCATTGCTTTTCTTTCTATCATTCCCTTCCCCTTCATTATTGTAATCATCTTCATGGATCTTTAATGGTGAAAGTAAAGTAGAAATCCTAGAACGTCAATAAACCTTCTAAATTTGATGGGTTGGGGTTATTATCACTTATTTATCAGTTAAATGGATTGATTAGTTACTATTTGTCATAAATTGAACATTTAGAATCATAAACTAAGTGATTTGAGACCTAGGGTTTTATAAAAATGGTGTCTTTACCATAGAAAACTATTTGTAATGGGAATATTTGATAGAATGTTGTATAAATTGATGGTAAATGAATACTAGGGGCCTTGACAGATTGTTTATCACCTAAGAAATCATCCGCCCTTAGAATGGGGAAAGGGAAGGGTATTCTTGCTTTTGTGTTTGTAAATTGAGCAACGTGACTTATTGAGCCTTCTATTTTTAGACCGTGAACGTATTAAGGCTTTGAGGAAAGGAAAGGTCAGAAAGGCAGTAACCTCGCGTGTTTCAACTCTACTTTGAGGTAGGTTACGATTTACTTAAGTTAGACTTTGGTTAGTTGATTGTATGTTTGGTGATCTCCTCAGGAGAAAGCATGTCTAGTTTTCATGCATGGTATTGTGTGGCTAAATTCCTATGTGACTGTGATTGATTGATTGTGTAGGCTACGTGCCATTATTCCGGTGTGATTAAATCTACAGTGAATGTGTTATGATGAGAAGCTAATATAATCTTCTCAAGGGTATTGTGACATGAAATGATGAGTTGATTGTTGATGCTGGGAAGGTAAGAACACTGTTCTGTAAGAAGTATGGAAAGGCACTCATGTGACCTAGATTATGGGCTCGTGGTCCGAGGATCATTCCGAAAATGAGAGGTACTTTGATATGTCCCGCGATCGAGGTTCGTTCCGTGGCTGAGGTTTGTGCTCGGGTCCGAGGAGTATTCCGGAAAGAGTAGTACATGGACACCATGGGTCCCCTACAGGTCATGACTACTGAGCTAAGACATCAGCTAGCATATATGTACAGCGAGTGAGATTTTTGTGGTAAACTTATTTCCGTTGTGACTTATGTGGTTGTGATGCTTGACATCTTGGTGATTTGATTGTGATTGTTCTTGGTTGATTTGCTGTGATTTATTGATATTCATTTCTGTTGACTGACTTGTTTTATTCTATTGATTTTATGAAATATGCATGATACTAATCTTAGTCGGCTTATGATATCTACCGGTATATAGTGTTTATACTGATACTACCTTGCTGCATTCTTTGAGTGCAGATTGTGATATAGAGACCGTTGCTCGTCCTCACATCTAGCGTGGAGGATATTTGTTGACAGATTTTTGGGTGAGCTTCTTCCTATGCCAGGCTGCCCGAAGATCTTCTTGCTATGATGTCTTTTCATACTCTGGACATTATGGATTACTTATTTGTTAGACTTCAGCTTCTTAGACATATATTTAGCTTAAAGTCCTGTACGATGACTTTCGAATTTTTAGGGATTTGTAATAGTTAGAACTTCCGCACTTATTTCGGCATTTATGGCATGATTTACTTTGATTCTTTTAATGTTAAATGAGTAATAATTTTTTAGCTTAGTTAATATAAAATTGGATTGAATGGATAGGTGTCTTGTATGTTGGTTCGCCCACTAGGATTTAGATGGGTGGCAGTCATGGCGGGTTGGGTCATGACAGAGTTGGTATCAGAGCTTTAGGTTCGTCGATCTCATCATGTCTAGCAGAGTCTAATAGATCAGTACGGAGACATCTGTACTAATTTTCTAGAGGCTGCCGGACACTAGGAAAACTCCCTTTTCTTTCTTCTTTCATGCTACTTGATTTCAATTGGTATCTGCTGATTCAAATTGGTATCTGACTATCCTTCATTCTCTCGCCGGATAGAAGAACACGGCGGCGGCTAAGGGGTAGAGGTGGAGGCAGAGGAGCTGGCAGAGGGGCGGCGCCCAGTGGTTGACCCCGTGCCTCTAGTGGTTCCTAATGAGGTGGTGGGAGATGCAGCCGCACCAGCCCAGCCAACCAGCACTGGTTCCACGGGGCTGCGGTGCTCGCTCGGCATACCGTATGCTATGGCACGTGTCTTGCATTGGTTTCATGGTTTAGCACAGGCCGGAGCTATACTAGCGGGTCTAGCAGGTAGGGGCGCAGGAGTAGCGGCCCCAGATCCGGACAGAGTACAGGCTCCGGGGGTTCAGCATGTAGCAGCGGTGACACCTCGCTTGGATGAGGTTTCGGGTTTTGAGGCCTTCCCGAGGCCGCCGGGGCGTGACGACCGGTGAAGAACCCGAGGCTATTTTGGGAGGTTCACTAAAACGAAGCCACGTGTTCTATGGTACCGGGTCGGAGGATGGCGAAGGAGTTCATCATCGACTATCACGAGAGGCTCCATAAGATTTGGGCCGTGGATAAGTATGGGGTAGAGTTTGTGACCTTTAAGTTCCTGGGTGATGCCAAGCTTTGGTGGAGGGCTTATATGGAATGTAGGCCGGGGCCGGGTCTCCTCCCGTTGACTTGGGTTCGGCTTTTACCGTGTTTCGGACAAGTACATTTCGCGTACTTTTGAGGGACCGAAGGAAGGATGAAGTTCGTTACTATTGGTTGTGGGAACTTATACCGTTGCTATGTATGAGTCCGTTCCACTCCTTTCTCGTTATGCTTTCGATTCTGCCCACCGAGGGAGAGGATATGGCGGTTCATGAAGGGGTTAATCGGACTTCGCTGTCGCGCTCTTCACCAGGGCCACCGGTTCTTCATTTTAGGAGATAGAGCATGTCCTGTCGTTGACGGTGACTTCCATGGAGTTATACGAGAGCGAGGTTCGAAGAAGGCCGGGTAAGGGTGGGATGTTGACCTCTTTCGAGGGTCGAGTTCGCAGGTATATTCGGGACGTTCGGTTCAATCAGCGATGCGAGTGTCGGTTGGGGGCCACGTCGGGGGCAAATTATCGCTTCCGTCGGCATGGGCTACGCTATTTCATCGCTCGTCCAATGGCCTATACTGGACCGTGCTTGCTTTGAGTGCGATGAGATAGGGCATAGTAAGAGGTATTGCCCTATACTTAGACAGACTGGACAGGGGACTCAGTATCAGGCTCTTCGAGCTCCATTTGCACCAGATCGAGGAGGTAAGGATCGTTCACCAGCAGGACGGGACGGCCCACCGGCGGGTAGGGGTGGTGCCCAGCCTAACAAAGGCGGTCCTCAGGCAGGTAGAGGCGGACAGCAGCCCAGCATTGGCAGAGCTCAGACTGGTAATGGTAATCGTGGTGGTTCACAGGCGACAGGAGTGCGCGGTCACTTGTACGCCTTTCCAGGCAGACCTGAGGCTGAAGCCTCTGATGCGGTTATCAAAGGTACTATCTCAGTTTATGACCATATGGCTTCTATTTTGTTTGATCCGGGCTCTACTTTTTCCTATGTATCTGCCTATTTTGCTGTGGGTTTGGATATGATGTGTGATACCCTTGACACCCGTATTTATGTATCTACTCCTGTTAGGGATTCTGTGGTGGTAGATAGCGTCTACCCTTCATGTGAAATTTCTTTTATGGGGTATAGTACTTGGGCAGATTTGATGATCTTAGACGTGGTAGATTTCAACGTTATTTTGGGTATGAGTTGGTTGTTTCCGCATTATGCTATTCTTAATTGCCATGTTAAGACTGTTACATTAGCCATGCCCGGGATGCCTAGACTCGAGTGAAAGGGTAACCTTAGTCCCCTCCCTAAGAAAGTAATATCCTTTGTTCGTGCTAGGAAGCTAGTAGAGAAGGGTTTCCTAGCTTATCTGCACATATCCGTGACACCAAAGGCAGGATACTCCATCCCTTGATTCGGTTCCGGTGTTACGCGAGTTTGCGGATATGTTCCCCGCGGACTTGCCTGGTATGCCACCGGATCGTGATATTGACTTCAAAATCGACTTAGACCGTTACATCCCGTGTTTTTGCACATTCGGGAAATTTGGACATAAGTGTGATTTGTAAGAAATAAGGCTTTGCTTGGATTTTTTTTTCAATGTACATGGGAAGTTAAGGAACTATTGACGTGGAGATATCGGAAAGGCCAAGGGCAAAATTAGAATTTTGGAAATTTGTTTCTGAATTACAAGACAAGAATTTTCACCAATTGGGCTCAAAGAATAAGAGGAAAATTAGGCCCAAAGGAGGCGGGGTGGCCGGCCAACTACATGGCCAAGCCCACTTAGTTTAATTAATTTCCATGTGCTAAATTATAAGGTGGATTAATCTCAAGAAAAAGAAAGAAAAGTCAAGAAAACTCTAGAGAAATTGGAAATAAAGATGAGGTACGTGTATGGTCATGTGATACTTATATATATATATAGAGAGAGTGTTCATTATGGAAGAAACAAGAGAGAAAGAATAAGAAAGAACAAGAAAGTTGAAGAATGAAAGAGAGTTACCAAAGCAAGAGCCGCCGAACAGCCCCTATATCAATTGATCATGAAAAATTGTGGTGTCATGTCTTTCTACTAATTAAGAGGTCCTCTACATACACGGAGTGATTGTCAAGCAAGAAAAGCACTCTTTCATGCAAAAAACACAAGTTGGCCGAGAGAAGGAGAAAGGAAAGGTGAGGTTCAATTTTATTTTTCATGTGTTGTGAATGATTTGTACGTGTTGTGGAATGTAGAAATGAAAGGAATTCATGAAAATAGGATGGGAGTTGTGTTGGCCGTGTATATGGTGTTATGGCCGTGTGTTATGTGTAATGTGTTGGAGTGATGAACTAATTGAATTTAGCATGGTTATGTGTTGTTGTAATGTATAGAAAATGAATAAAAGTCATGAAGTTGTGTATGATGGAAGTTGGCCGTATGGGGGTCGCTTTGTATGCCAAGGGAGAACTAGTTTTACTTAGCATGTTTTGGAGTGATGTCGTTGTGAATTCTACGATATAAAATGAAGCTTTGATAATCCAAGTTAAGGTTATAGTTGTGGGCTGAATTGGAAGATAATGTGATCTTCATATGGTTCCTTGAATTTATGGAAATGAAGTTGTAAATGTATGTATCGTTGATATAATTTATGAACGGGGTAAGAAGGAATGGTGTTGTGATGTCCTTATGGCCTTGGAAGATTTCGGGTAAGATGACCTATTGTTGGAGTTGTCTTGAAGATTGTGTGGATTACTTGGAACGTTCTTAAATCATGTTTGAATGGCCTCGGATCCCTACTTGAATATATAAGCATTGATGTTAGTTTAAGTATATGAAGCTAAATTGAATACAAGTGGAATGTTGTTGAAATACTTGAAGAAGAGTTACTGGCATTATAATGTATTTTGAATGGATGGTTTGTATTGTTGGTATTGTTGATAGTTTGGCCGGGTTGAATTCCCGGATTGCTGTTGATGTTGATTTGGGCCGAGCCATATTCTCGGGATGATGCATTTACAGGGGAAGTGCTGCCGAAATTTGTTGTAAATGGAAACCAAAGATTGAAATGTCAACTTGCATGAATAGTAGCTGGTAAGGATGATGACTCATTTCGACGAAACGGATTGGAGTTTTTGGCAAGCGTAAAGGACAAGAAAGGTATGTGAAGCTATCCCTCTCCTTCTTTTGGCATGTCCTAGGTATACTAGGCTTGAATTTGAGCCTCGGGAGTTATTACGTCCATCGAAAGTCGATTCGAAATTGAGCACTATTCATTCGGTGCGATTGAATAGAATCTTTAT
>NC_081343.1:42667366-42675016 GCF_029784015.1 Lycium ferocissimum
TTTCCCCTTTCCTTCCATTTTTTTCATTCTTTTACCATGACTTATGCGATAGTAACAACCATATTTATTAAAAGAAAATCAGTCCATTAATTCCACCAAAATGTATCCCTACGGCCAACTAACATTCCAACACCAACTTTCATGATTTTATGCATGCGATTCATGTTCGTCAAGTTACAACCATACTTCAACATCAACACATATAACCCCATAACTACTATCATGTTCCAACATCAATACCTATATTTCATGCATACAACTTATATTCACACATCTACATCACCCTTAATACTTGAAAAGAAAGTTAGATCTTACCTTGACAACTTGACTTCTCTACTTGGCTAGAGTCAGACTTGAGATGGAAAAGGGTTCTTGTTGCTCCAAAGACTATCTTCACGTTTTAGGGACCTTCTAAAGGGTTGAAACACCTTGGAAATAATTTTTGGATCAAGACTCAAAGGGCCCAAAAATCAGCCCCTTGGCCGAATGCTCTCTCTCTCTAGGCTTAAGTTTTCTTTCTTTGTGTTGTGGAAGTTGAAATGAATTGTGATGGCTGATTTCTTGGTCATTATTTGTTCAACTTTGATGCCTACAAGTTGGTCACATGCTCCACTTATGGCATGATTCATTCCATTAACTTTACACTTTAAATTTCCTAATTTGTTTTCTACAACTTTAGGCCAAACCTCACCTTCTTGTTTCTCCTTTCTTCTTTCTTTTTCAATTGTTTACAAGACAATCTTATGTGTGTTGAATGATTCATGTACCACCCTTTGTCTATTGTAATCATGTTAAGATGGATGAGCAATATTTCATGAAAATGATCCCTCCACCATGTTATGTCCTCCTAAAAACAATGTATACTTTCATAAAGTAGTGGATGCTCAAATATTCAATTGTATGCTTCAACTTTTTCCTCAAAATTTTCAGCCCCTTTTAACCTCACCTTGGTTATGAAGTGTATTTTGTTGTCCACAATATAATGAAAGTGTAGTGGATGAATCAACATTTAATTGCCCATTTGTATGTCTTCCATTAACCTTATTTTAGATGACTGAGTCATCCTTTTTACCTTGGATGTTGATGCTCTATACACTCATTATTTTCTACCAATTTTTACTTAACACCACACTTAAGTAATTCGACCTCCAATAACATTCTTGTACTAAGAAAAATTTGTAACCGATTAGTTCTAGTTTAGAAATTAAAATCCAAGTTCTATCTCACGCTGATTCTTTCGCGAATAACTCGACGTATAAAAATACTTGGATCTAACATTCTCCTCCTTTAGAACATTCGTCCTCGAATGTCAAATGAGGACTAAAACTCGTCAATTAAATAACCGAATCACCCGTTATCGCGTACTATAGACAGCAAGATTAGACCATTTAAAAGGGTGTTTTAGGAATATTAGGCCGAAGTGCTAAACGCACTAAATGGGTCGTTACATTAAGGATGTTAGTAGATAAATATATTTGATCACTAAATGTCATTGAATCCCTTTTTTTTAACACTAAATATCATTGATTTCCTTTGTTGATCACTAAATATATGTGACTCATATCCTACGTCGTTATAGTTAATGGTGATGATCCGTCGCAAAGCTAATTGCATATTCGTCGTATAATTGCATGACATCGAAGGTATAAAGAATTGCATAACCTATTGCAGCAATTGTATAATCTCAAACAGTTAGGTAATACAACTCATCAACAAGTCATATCACTTGGTGGATAAAACACAACAAGTTAAGGAGCTTCGTAAATAACTCATTCCATTTGTTGTAAAAACTCAAAAACACCAAATAACTCGTCGTAACAAGTCATGTCACTTGTTGGAAAATCAAGTGGTTAGTTGCTTCAACAATTGTTCTGATTCATCAAGGGCTGGGAAAATCCCAACAAGTTATGCAGTTGTTACAACAAAATTATTACTTGGTAAAACTGTTTCCGTGAAATTGCAAAATCACGTAACATACATTGGTGATTTGAGCAAGATCAAAGATATCATTTAAACCAAGTTCACTAACAAAAAATTTAATTTTCCATTATAAGAAAGAAATAACATAAAAATGTCATAAAATTCAATTTCACAAACACCAACAATAGTAATTACTATTACAAGACATTGCAAGATTAACAACTATGTAACAATTAGGTTTGGGCATGTAGTTTTTTATGGCCAGCTGTTTTGCATATGGAGCATTTGTTTTTCCTCATTGCAAATGATTCCCCAATTCCATGCCTCCTCTTTACCCGTCTTCTTCCCGGTTTGCTCGACTCTACGGAGGAGATATTTCTCTCTAAAATCTATATAGGAACTTTCTCAAGATTCCGTCGTGGCACGGATTCATTCCTCACAAGAGTGAAGGTCATTCTCCACCCTATAATATGAGACGGTAGTCATAAATCCGCCTTTCCAAAGTCTTCACCATATTGGACTCGAAGCGTTGCCATAGTATGTGGACACATGTATTTAGTCCTGTGTCAAAAACTCTGTAAGTACGCATCTTTACGCATCGACCGTTGCAACCGAACCGTGGACAATGACGCTCGAACTGGTAGGCCTGCAATTTGACGGCCAATAACTTATTCCCCAAGTTGACAAATTTGTTTTTTTTTCCCATTGAGGGAACAAAGATGGTTGGTGAGTCGATGAACTCCATACGCTCATGAAATTTCTCAAACCTCCTATTTATGGAATCAAATAGCAAGAATGGAAATTCTCTTTCAACATTGAAATATCGAGTTCATCGACTACCGTAGAGTGTTTGTCGTCATAAAATTATACTTGACAAAACAAACATATTAGTGTTGGAACAAGTGGTCACAACAGTTGGAAAAATCACAAGAAGTAGAATGATTCAGCAAGTCACAACTCAAAACAGTCACAGAGATATGTTATCATTGGAAATGTCAGAAATGTGCAAATACCTATTTTTATATGTTAATTCCCGCTCCATCCTGTGGAATCTAGCACGATAAAGATGTTCGGCGTCTCCAGAACCCCAAATCTCCGATTTAATTAAAATGGTCATTGAAGACGCCGTATTGTACGCTTTTGCCGCTTTATAAAAATTGAGATATGACCGCCCGTTCTGCGGAAAGTGCGGTTCTCGCATTTTTCCCTAGGTGCCTTATGCAAAAACCATAATGACATGAAAAGCATAATCGAAACCGCCTTTTTGATACTTGAATGTCTATCAGAAATTATGCACAACTCAGGGGTATCCTCTATATAGCTTCTCATTTGTTCAAAAAAATATTTGTACGAAGCATTACAACTCCTTGTCCACTACACAAAATGCCACCAGAAAAATATGATCCTTCACATCTTGTGCCACTGCTGACAACAACACTCCTTCATACTTGCTCCTTAAGAATGTCCCATCAACAACTTATGACTTTTTTCATTTGCGCAAAACTGCTATATTCAAGCCTTATAAGCTACAAAAAGTACTTGAACTTCCCATTTTCATCAACCTTCATTGCCGTCTTACTTCCTAGATTTGCAGAACGAAGCATATAATGGTACGCATCAAGCACCGCATACCCGTGCTAATGTGTCCCCCTTGTCAAATCCTTTGCAATCTCCATGCCCTTCGCACCTTCCAATAACTTTCCATGTTAAAACTCCAACCGTACGGATTGATCGACTCATATCTTTTGTAGCGGTCTTTACCGTAATAAAGTCCATCTTTGAAGTATTCAACAATGACTTTCGCTATAGCGGGTGGATTATGGCTCGGGTGCTCAACCACATGTGTGATGCTTTATGTAGGTTCCTTATACAAAACTTGTCAACTTAAAAGCTTCAGCGCCTCGCCCACCACTTGCAGACCTGATGTACACATCTCAAGCAATGACACAAAGCACGCGAACTAGTCACCTTATTGATTCTAAAATCTTTCTTCAAGCAAGTTTTAAGCGTTAGTGCTTCCTTGTTCTTAAATGACATTTCTTTATAAAAACCTATTTCATCATCTTGAACAATGGCTAGATCGTATTGTGGTAGTGCCCACTGTATTGCTCGCAACTTCGGGTATAGGAATTTAGTCAGCCCCACTTTCATTATCCGGGATATCCATATCCACCCCATCCAATTCATTATTTAACACATCTTGTTGGTCTAAAGATAAATTATGGTTCTCTACCGGGCTTCCAACAATGTATAACCTTAAAATGGGCCTAGCTGCATCATTCAAATAAATACGTGTAAAACGAACCCGACTTCGCTATCTTAAATGGCAAGACCCTCCGATTTTCAAAAGAGTCGTGCATGCAAGATGGCAAGATCTTTTGGTTCACAAGTTAATTCACAATAGGTGATGATTAGGTTCGTAAAATCATCAAACACAACATCTCTTTGGACACTATCGCTTATCGTTTCTAACGTGTCACTACCCTTCCATCGCCAAATATATCGCTTGTTCTTCTTGATCCCATTCACCATGGCAATCAACCCCTATTATTATTGAGTCCCCCATTAGTGGTGTTCGAGGTACCTGAAGATATTTTGCTTAACAAAAAATTGGTCATGAGAGTACATACCAAACTATAACAAAATGAAACAAATGTTGTAATATTGTTCTCCAAGTCGCATTATTGACTTGTTGGAATAAGTGGACTACTTATTGCAATAGGTAATCAACTTGTTGCAACAAGTCACTAATCTGTTGGAGTCAGCTTTAGTTTTTTTGGGGTACTGTTTCAGACTATTGAAGATGTCCAATAGATTAGTGAGTTGTTGCAACAGGTGTATTACCTGTTGCAACAAGTAGTCCACTTGTTGCAGTAAGTCAATAATCGCCAACTTCAGTTTTTAGGTTCTGTTTTAGACTATTGAAATTGTCCAACAGATTAGTGAGTTGTTACAACAGGTGTATTACCTGTTGCAACAAGTATTACACTTGTTGCATCAAGTCAATAATCATTTGGAAGTGCTTCTTCAATTTTTGGGTTCCGTTTCAGATAAACCGAAGCCGACTCCAACGATCATTGAGTTGTTGCAACAAGTGGAATACCTATCGCAACAATCATGCTTCAGCAGTTATTTATACAATAACGTATTTAGCAATGGTTGCAACAATTACAACAACTACATAACTGCTGTACAAGTTGCAACAACCACATTCATCGCAAAATAAAACTATACCGTAAGTTGTTGGAAAATCCGAGATAATTTTACGAAAAATTGAAAATAAAACAAAGATTGTTTTACTTACCAAATGAGCGGCAAACACTTATGAAGTAATTCACATACACTAACAAAATCCACAAAAAATTAACCTGGGGTGGTCTCCGCTTTTTTCTTTTGAGCAACAATGGCGATTTCAAGAAGACAAGAAAAAGTAGTAACAATGGAACGAGAGGAAAACACTTATGCAATTCCTGTGTTGCCACACGAACGAAATCCAGTCAAAAAATTACAAAATCGAGTGATCTTGTTTTTTTCTTTCTTGAGCAACAATGATAGACGGAGAAGAAGAAGAAGAAGAAAGCAAGTGGACGACGACGAAGAAGAAGAAACCAGCAGAATAAGAAGAAGCAAGAAGAAGAAGAAACGAAGCAAAAAAGAAGAGTAAAAAATGGTGGAAGTGGCGCAGGCAAATGGAAAAATTGGCGCTTTTTTTTTTTTTTTTTTTTTTTTATAGGTTTATAATAATATGTGTGTTGTTAAAAACAAAACCAGCAAAGTGTAAAAAAATAAAGCTTGAGGTCAAAGTGTTAAAAATATAACTTGGGGGCAAGTCAAAACTCCCTAATCACTAATCCAAAGTTTATCACCCCTACTCAATTAAAAACTAGAAGCAATTTCCCAACTCAATTTTCAAACTTTTTTGTCACCTTTTAATTAGCCTCAAGTATTTTTATTCCTCATTCTATATTTACTTTTTCGCTCTCTCTTTTCTTTTTGTACTCCAAAACCTAGCACCAATATTTTCATGGAGTATTAGAGAACATCACTTCCTCCGTCTCAAAATAAGTATACCTTAATAAAATCACGCCCATTAAGAAATGAATAAATATAATGCGTAGCTTACTAAATTACCCCTATTTAGTAGATGTTTTTTGAGACCTAAATATTAAAGAGAACTACTTATTTAACGCTAAGGACATTAGATTACTAAAATAATGTCAATATTCATAGCATATTTTAATTTCAAATGACATGCGGTAAAGTTTTGCGTATTTTTTCTGCTAAAAAAATGCTTTGGACGTTAGTTTTTTATTTGAACTAGGTAAGAACTACTTATGTTTAGTAATTTAAAATAGTAGTAAGATTTGATTTATATAAATCACTTGCCTAATATTAAGAATTTTGGAATTAACTGAAATTTTTTATAGACAATTCTATAATGAATTTAATTGAAGAATTTGTGTTTGAAAAGAAACCTCTTTGGTGAATAACTTTCAATTCGAATAGAACTAGATTGCATTTAACGTATTTCATACAAATTGTGGCTTGCGATAATATTTTCTTTTTTGTGGGATGGTGGTGATAGACCGTCGTAGCAATATCTTAAAGCAACATTATGGTTTTGAGACAACTAATAGCCTGTTTTAGGGCTGTTCAAAACCGAACCGTAATCGACAACCCAACCGCAAAATTGGCTTAAGCCGGCTATTGACGTTATTGGAGTCTGTGAACGGATTCAAACTTTATAATTAGCGGTTTATCGGTGTGGGGGCGGATTACTCAATTTTCTTATCGAGTAAACCATTAAACCGCTAAGAATTATCATATCTACATTTTTACCCCTAAATATATAAATAGCTGGAAATTTTGCATTCATAAATAGTTGCAATTCTAAAAAAAGAATAAAAACTTAAGTGTAATACATAGACCGAGAACGGTAAATCGACTCCAAGTAATTGAATCTCCATTTAATCTATTGCCATTTTCAATTCCCATTTTCAACATCCCATCATCCGGCCGTGAAGCCATTTTTTGGTTCAAATTTAATAGTGAAAATGCTATTCGCTATGTGTTGCTCAAGTTATCTGCTTGTTTTGGCGTTGTGCTAAAGAACTAGGCTTTTGGTACCGAACATCAGGCATTGGTAAATCACAAAATGTTATCTCGATGTACCGTTGTTACTTCAATTTGCATAAATGATAACACTAATGTGATGCCATAAGGGTATGATTTGTGTATAGTGCGTGGAAATCATGTTCAACTAGGACATCGTCATTGTCACCGCATTTAATTTCCATAATAACACGTCATTCCATTGCTTTTAATTAATTAAACAAATTCTATTTCCTGGGTAATAAAAGTACAAAATGTAATATTTATTACATATTAAATGAATACAACATAAAGTTTTCCTAATCTAAGTAAAGTAAATGCAATTTCCTTAATGCCTAAACGTAAAGCTCCATTTTAGAAGGCCCTTGATCTCCGTCACTTGTTGTACTCCGACGCATCCATACCCGCCATAGAAATGTTAGTTGTTCCCTCTCCTAAAAAGTTTGATTAATTAAAAGCAAATAGTCAATATTTAGGCATGCTTATCCTTCAAACATGCACACAAAGTATGATTTAGTGTCACTTGGGGGTCGTGGACCCACTTGGACGTTGGGTAAAGTCATCTAATGGATTACGCCAAGGGTATTAAACCTCCTAAGTCATGAAAAATGCCCCAAA
>NC_081343.1:42675116-42731743 GCF_029784015.1 Lycium ferocissimum
ATTTTAAAATTAAATTTGGGGGGCTCAAAACTCCCTAATCACTAATCCAAAGTTTATCACCCCTACTCAATTAAAAAAACTAGAGTTACCCCAACTCAATTTTCAAACTTTTTTGTCACCTTTAATTAAAAGCCCCCTGTTACTTTTATTCCTCATTCTATATTTACTTTTTCGCTCTCCTCTTTCTTTTTTGTACTCCAAAACCTAGCACCAATATTTTCATGGAGTATTAGAGAATGCACTTCCTCCGTCTCAAAATAAGTATACCTTAATAAAAATCACGCCCATTAAGAAATGAATAAATATAATGCAGAGCTTACTAAATTACCCCTATTTAGTAGATGTTTTTTGAGACCAAGCAATATTAAAGAGAACTACTTATTTAACGCTAAGGACATTAGATTACTAAAATAATGTCAATATTCATAGCATATTTTAATTTCAAATGACATGCGGTAAAGTTTTGCGTATTTTCTGCTAAAAAATGCTTTGGACGTTAGTTTTTTATTTGAACTAGGTAAGAACTACTTATGTTTAGTAATTTAAAATAGTAGTAAGATTTGATTTATATAAATCACTTGCCTAATATTAAGAATTTTGGAATTAACTGAAATTTTATAGACAATTCTATAATGAATTTAATTGAAGAATTTGTGTTTGAAAAGAAACCTCTTTGGTGAATAACTTTCAATTCGAATAGAACTAGATTGCATTTAACGTATTTCATACAAATTGTGGCTTGCGATAATATGCCACAATATTTTCTTTTTTGTGGGATGGTGGTGATAGACCGTCGTAGCAATATCTTAAAGCAACATTATGGTTTTGAGACAACTAATAGCCTGTTTTAGGGCTGTTCAAAACCGAACCGTAATCGACAACCCAACCGCAAAATTGGCTTGCCGGCTTATTGGTATTGGGTTATTGGATTAACGGTTGGTGAACGGATTCAAACTTTATAATTAGCGGTTTATCGGTGTGGGGGCGGATTACTCAATTTTCTTATCGAGTAAACCATTAAACCGCTAAGAATTATCATATCTACATTTTTACCCCTAAATATATAAATAGCTGGAAATTTTGCATTCATAAATAGTTGCAATTCTAAAAAGAATAAAAACTTTTAAGTGTAATACATAGACTGAGAACAGAAATCGACTGCAATTGAATCTCCATTTAATCTATTGCCATTTTCAATTCCCATTTTCAACATCCCATCATCCAGTTCGCTGTGAAGCCATTTTTGGTTCAAATTTAATAGTGAAAATGCTTATTCGCTATGTGTTGCTCAGATACAAGTTATCTGCTTGTTTTGGCGTTGTGCTAAAGAACTAGGCAGTTGGCACGAACATTTGTGCATTGGTAAATCACAAAATGTTATCTGACAGTCTGTTGTTACTCAATTTGCATAAATGATAACACTAAATGTGATGCCATAAGGGTATGATTTGTGTATAGTGCGTGAAATCAGTGTCTAACTAGGACATCGTCATTGTCACTGCATTTAATTTCCATTGTCTTTTAGATCCGATACACCGCCCGATAACCGCCCGTTAATTATTAACCCGATACGGAACCGACCGATATCTTATCGGTTGCTATTTAGCATATTTAAAAGCCGATAACCGATAAACCGAACCGTTAAGTGTAACTATCCATCCAATCCGCCCATGTTGCCTCTCTAAGCTCGTTTTTGAAACCTAAAATCAGCTTATTTTAAAAAGTATTTTTTTCTAAAAGTACTTTTCAAAAAAGCACTTTTGGCGAAAAGCAGTTTGTGTTTGGCCAATTAATTAAAAAAGTACTTTTGAGTAGTCATTAGTGTTTGGCCAAGCTTTTAAAATGTGCTTCTATTTGTAGTTTTCTCAAAAGTACTTTTCAAAAAAGTGCTTTTGAGAAAAAACTATTTTTTTTAGCTTTTGAAAAACTGCTTCTGCTACTCCCCAGAAGCACTTATTTTCTCTCAAAAGCTTGGCCAAACACCTCACTTTTTTTCAAATAAGCACTTATTGAAAAAATAAGTACTTTTGAAGGGAAAATAAGCTTGGCCAAACAGGCTATAAGATTAATAGCATGTTTGGCCAAGCTTTAAAAATCTATTTATTTTGAAAAGTGTTTTTTTTATTCAAAAAAGCAGTTTGTGTTTGGCCAATTAATTTTAAAAGCACTTTTAAACAGCAATTAGTGTTTGGCCAATCTTTTAAAAAGTGCTTCTAAGTATATTTTTCTCAAAAGTGTTTTTCAAAAAAATGTTTTGGCAAAAGCTATTTTTTAGCTTCGAAAACTACGTCTGCCTACCCTAAGACACTTATTTTTCTCCCAAAAGCTTGGCCAAACACCTCATTTTTTTTTTAAAATAAACACTTATTGGAAAAAATATGTAGCTTTGGGGAAAAATAAGCTTGGTGAAACGGGCTAAAATCCTAGAGTTCCAAATTTCACAGGTGAAATAAGTGATCAATATGCACTATTTCTACAATGTAATGACAGCCAGCGTAGTAAGCCCAAGTCTGTCCTTATAAATAAATCTCAGGTTAAGCGCATTTTGACTGATCCAGGTAGCTTGACCAACATTATCCGTTGGAAAGTGAGTTGTGCTATATGCAAGATTCATGTGTTTAGTCTACCTATTTTTTCTTTCCTTTGAAGATTACACAATAATTTGATCCAATTAAAGAAAGAGTGATATAGACTAGAAACCAGGGGCATTTAATTATAGGTGATGTTTTAGTTTTAAAATTGAAGGGAGGTTATTCAAGTTTTAATTATTGAGTAGAGGTGACTAAATTTGATTAGTGATTAAGGGGCTTTGAGCTTGCCCAATAGTTTCATTTTTGACACTTTGGCCCTCAGTTTTATTTTTAATACTTTGCCCTCAAGTTTTATTTTTAACACTTTGACCCTAAACTTTACTTTTAACACTTTGCCCCAAAGTTTTATTTTTAACACTTTGACCCAACCACTATAAACCCTAAAATACAAAAATCGGGAAAAAAAATCCTCTTCAGCGCCGTTTCCTCCATTTTTGTTCTTCCCATCTGTTCTTCGTGCTGCTTTCTTCTTCTTCTTCTTCTTCTTCTTCTTCTTCTTCTTCTTCTTCTTCTTCTTCTTCTTCTTCTTCTTCTTCTTCTTCTTTTCTTCTTCTTCTTCTTCTTCTTCTTCTTCATCCGCCATTGCTCAAGAAAAAAAAATCATCCGATTTTACAATTTTTTGATTGAATGTCATTGGTGTAGTACTGGCATTACTTCATAAGTGTTTTCGGGTCCATTGGTAAGTTAAACAATATTATTTCTTTCAATTGTTCATCTGGGTATAGTTGCCTTATTTGCTGATTTTCCCAGATTCGTAGTTACAGCAGTATAGTTGTTGCAGCAAGTTTTAAAGTTGTTATGTAAGAGCTTCTGAACTTTTTGCATCAGCTGTTGTAGTCCTAGTGTTTTTGCAAGAGTTGCTGATAAATTATGAAGTTATTGCAACAGATTTACTAATCTGTTGCAACAATTACAAAAAATGTGAATAAATAATTTACAAAATTTATTGTACTTTATAAAAGAATGAAATCTTCATTGAGAGCTCTTACTCTTTCCAACAACCGAGTTACTTGTTGCAACAAGTATGATACTTGTTGTATCAATTACAAAGCAATGTTGGACATATTTTACAGTTGTTGGATGAAACAGAGACTGAAGCTGTCTCTCAACAAATAAGTGAGTTGTTGCAACTAGTAACCTACTTGTTGCAACAAGTATGTTATTTGTTTCAATAAGTCACTTAGTTGTTGCATTTTGTTATGAAATAGGCAAAAACTGAAGTTGTCTCCAACAAGTAATCAAGTAGTTGGAACAGGTTACATACTTGTTGCAACAAGTACGTTAGCTGTTCTAACAATTCATATAATTGTTTCATTTTGTTATGAAATACGACAGAGATCAAGTCGTCTCCAACAAATAAGTGAGTTGTTGCAACTAGTAACCTACTTGTTGCAACAACTCGCTATTTGTTCCAACAAGTCACTTAGTTGTTGCATTTTGTTATCAAACGGATAACCGAGGGTCAGTCTCCAACAAGTTACCAAGTAGTTGGAACAAGTTACATACTTGTTGCAACAAGTACGTTAGTTGTTCCAACAAGTCATATAGTTGTTCCATTTTGATATGAGCAGCAGACAAAAAGCTGAGCCGTCTCCAACAAATAAGCGAGTATTTGCAACTAGTAACCTACTTGTTTAACAAGTCGCTTATTTGTTCAAGAAGTCATTTATAGTTGTGATTAAGTTAACTAATTTGGGTCGAAATTACAAAAAAAACCACTCAATTGTGTGAACTTAATCATAAATTTAAAGTGGCCTTTGGGCTTGGGGTGATCAAAGTCGTTCACCTAGAGTAATTTCAACACTTGACATTCAAGCATTGTAATTACTAGTTGTGACAAATTTTTGAACATCCAAGCTCAAAGTGCCGCTCAAAATTGTGATTAAGTTAACTACTTTCGGTCCAAAATTTCTAAAAAAACCACTCAATAATTAACTTAATCATAAATTTAAGTGGCCTTTGACTTAATACAATGTCATGACCGATTTTCTTAAACAAAATATCTTCGAGCACCATTAATGGGGGACTCAATAATAATAGGTGTTGATTGCCATGGTGAATGGATCGAGGTGAACAATCGATATATTTGGCGATGGAAGGGTAGTCACATGTTGTAGACGATAAATGGATGATCATCCCAAGAGATGTTGAGTTTGATGATTTTGTGAACTTAATCATTAACTATTGTTGAATTAACTTGTGAACCGAAAGACCTTGTCATCACTTACATGCATAGCTCTTTTGAAAACCGAGGTCTTGCCTTTTAAGATAACCGATCGAGTCGTTTGCATACTTATTTGAAAGATGTAGCTAGGCCCATTTTAAGGGTATACGTGGTTGGAAGTCTCTATCGAGAACAATAATTTAGCTCAAGACCAACAAGATGTATTAAATGATAAATTGGAAGGGGTGGATATGGATATTCTAGATAATAGAAGTGCGAAGCCCGTATGGAAGTGGGGGTGAGCCGATCCATATACCCGAACTTGCGAGTATTACACCGTGTCTTTGTACAATCGTCACGGTCCCCATGTTCAAGATGATAAAACGGGTTTTATAAAGGAATGTCATTCAATTCGCGAAGTGTGTATTGCTTTAGATGTGAACATCTGAAGTGCAAGTGGTGGCCAAGGGATGTGAAGCTTTTAAGTTTTAGCAAACATGGAAGAAGGTGGACAAAGAGGGCTATGCGAAAAACAAATGCTTCTTATGCAAAACGGTTGGCCATAGAAAAACAACATGTCCAAGCCAAATGCTCCATAGTTGTAGATTGCATTGTGTTGTAATAATAGTTATCTTTGGATCTTTATGACATTTTAATGTTATTCTTTCTTAACATGGTAATTTATATTCTTGGTGATTATGAACTTGGTTTATATGATATGTTGTTCGTGTTCAAATCACTAATGTGTATATTCTTGTTAATAAATTGTTGTACGGAGTTTCAACAAGTAATGAATTTATTGTAACACTACGTAACTTGTTGGGTTTTATTGAACAAGTAACAAGACTTGTTGCGGCAACTAGTAAGTCGTTGAACATATTACAAAAAATGGAGTTTTTAAGGATGCAACTAAGTTATATGTTGGTTTTTCTAACAAGTGGATTGACTCAAGTTTTAATTATTGAATAGAGGAATCAACCACGTTTAGTGATAAACAATTGGAATCAACCATATTTAGTGATAAACAATAAATCAAACAAGTGGAGTGACTTGTTACAAAAAATGGGTAACTTGTTGGGTTTATCGAACAAGTAACGGACTTGTTGCGGCAACTAGTAAGTCGTTGAACATATTACAAAAAATCGGAGTTTTTAAGCAGATACAACTAAGTTATATGTTGGGTTTTTTCTAACAAGTGGAGTGACTCAAGTTTTAATTATTGAGTAGAGGGAATCAGCCACGTTTAGTGATGAAAAATTGGAATCAACCATATTTAGTGATAAACAATGGAAATCAAACAAGTGGAGTGACTTGTTACAGAAAATGGGTAACTTGTTGTGTTTTATCCAACAAGAGTAAGGAATTGTTCAACAACTTACTCAGTTTGCTGCAACAGATACTACAGATGTTGCAACAGATACTACTTGGTTCACCCATATTTAGTGATCAATAAAGGGAATCAGCCATATTTAGTGATAAACAATGGATATCAGCCACATTTAGTGATAAACAATGGAAATCAAACAAGTGGAGTGACTTGTTACAGAAAATGGGTAACTTGTTGTGTTTTCAACAAGAGTAAGGACTTGTTCAACAACTTACTCGGTTTGCTTTGCAATGAGATACTACACTTGCTTAACAGATACTAAACTTGTTCCAACAGATACTACATACATTGCAACAGATACTACTTACTTCACCCATATTTAGTGATCAATAAAGGGAATCAGCCATATTTAGTGATAAACAATGGATATCAACCACATTTAGTGATAAACAATGGAAATCAAACAAGTGGAGTGACTTGTTACAGAAAATGGGTAACTTGTTGTGTTTTATCCAACAAGAGTAAGGACTTGTTCAACAACTTACTCGATTTGTTTGCAAGTATACTACACTTTCGCAACATATACTAAACTTGCTCAAGATACTACATACTTGCAATGATACTACTTGATTCACCCACATTTAGTGATCAATAAAGGGAATCAGCCATATTTAGTGACAAACAATGGATATCAGCCACATTTAGTGATAAACAGTGGAAATCAATCATAATTATTGATCATTATATATACTTAAGCAATTTCATGGTGTTTTGGGTCAGGATAGATGATCAACTAAGTCCAATACGCACTAAATGGAGTGATCATTGGAGTGAATTGATGCGAACTTCTTGATTCACCCATATTTAGTGATAAACAATGGAAATCAATCATATTTATTGATCAATATATATACTTAAGCAATTTCATGGTGTTTTGGGTCAGGATAGATGATCAACTAAGTCCAATACGCACTAAATGGAGTGATCATTTGAGTGAATGGATGTGAACTTTCTGATTCACCCACATTTAGTAATAAACAATGGAAATCAATCTTATTTATTGATCAATATATATACTTAAGAAATTTCATGGTCTTTTGGGTCAGGATAGATGATCAACTAAGTCCAATACGTACTAAATGGAGTGATCATTGGAGTGAATTGATCTGAACTTCCTGATTCACCCACATTTAGTGATAAACAATGGAAATTAATCATATATATATATATATATATATATATATATATATATATATATATATATATATATATATATATATATATATATATATCTACTACAATCATTAGTAATTTGTTGCAACTTCTTTCCACAACTATATGATCTGTTGCAACAGATTAGTAACTTGCTTCAGCAGATTATTTACTTGTTGGAACGGATTCGTAACTTGTTGGAACAGATTAGTAATTTGTTGCAACTTCTTTCCACAACTGTATGATCTGTTGCAACAGATTAGTAACTTGTTTCAGCAGATTATTTACTTGTTGGAACGGATTCGTAACTTGTTGGAACAGATTAGTAATTTGTTGCAACTTCTTTCCACAACTGTATGATCTGTTGCAACAGATTGGTAACTTGTTTCAGCAGATTATTTACTTGTTGGAACGAATTGGTAACTTGTTGGAACAGATTAGTAATTTGTTGCAACTTGTTTCCACGACTGTATGAGCTGTTGCAACAGATTAGTAACTTGTTTCAGTAGATTAGTTACTTGTTGGAACGGATTAGTAACTTGTTGAAACAGATTAGTTATTTGTTGCAACTTCTTTCACAAATGTATTATCTAATGCAACAAATTAGTAACTTGTTTAAACAGATTAGTTACTTGTTTGGAACGGATTAGTAACTTCTTTGGAACGGATTAATAACTTCTTTGGAACGGATTAGTAACTTCAACAACTGTATGACCTGTTGCAATCATTTAGGCAACTTTTCTAAACAGATTAGTAGATTAGTAATTTTTTGCACCTTTTTTAACAACTGTACTATCTGTTGCATTTGTTGCAACAACATTCATAAATAATAATAAGGACAAAAAAAAATTGTTCAAGTAGTAATTTGTTAAACAGTCAGCTCAGGGCTCCAAAACTTTATCCATTACACCCACTGCCCACCGCCACTGCATCCTCGCCACTGAGTGGTGGCACAATAAAGTCTCGGGCTTCATCATGTTAGTGCCGGTAAGCAAATGCTCAATAAAAGCAAGTGAATACGATCTGCATGCCATTGCAGTTTCATTGCGGGGGAGATTCTCCTTCAAAGACAAATTTCCAAGCTTCGTTGAGTAGTTTTCAGGCAAGCGTTCAAACATGCCACTCTGCTTCAGTAGTTTCGGCCATAATTCAATGACTGGCTAGATGTGGATGAAGAACTCATCCTCTTGGATTTTTGGGATGTTGCAGTCATAAACATTTATCACCCCCTCCTCAATTATGAATTCGAGGGTGACAAACTGTCTAACATTTATGTTCATGATAGTAAGCACCCTTTTGGCACCAACCCACTCGCGACCACCTTTGGCTGGTACAGTACATCTACAAGAAGCGATAACATCATCATCCCATATAAAATCATCAAGCATTTGATTGAATGGAATAGCTTCCGGCTGTGTGCTTTCATCCGACAACTCTGTGTATCGCTTGAGCATGATATTGTAGAAGTTGAGATCCAAGATTATATCTCAGAAGCATAGTGCTCAATGAAAGTGCTTTGCCTCACACACATTAGAGCATAATTTCATCAACATATTGCATTAAAAGTATAAGGAATGTCGAGTCACCAACAACTAAGTGAATTGTTGCAACAAGTGTACAACATTTCAGGTAAAATGTTGGTCTTGTTGCAACAACTCTCCTAGTTGTTGGAGATTGCTTACAGCAGTTGGGTCTATTTCACCCAACTGTTGTAAGCAATCTCCAATAACTAAGTGAGTTGTTACAATAAGACCAATACTTGTTACAACATGTGTTCCACTCGTTGCAACAAATATATAACTTGTTGCAACTAATACAACCAAAATAAGACTTGTTTCAACAAAAATAATTGTTGTTTTCAAACTTACACGGCACCACCAATCTTCCATGCTTGTCATTATCCTGAAGTCATCGGCCTTAAATTCATGCAATGAATACATCGTACCCTTGCTCTTTCTTGGCATTGACGAATTTTTCAAGCTTTTTCATTTTTGAGCATCTGCGTGCTTATACACATTTACCTTTTTAAGATTAACATCAACAACGGTTTGCCTTGTGGGGTGTAGAAGATTTCCTTGACCTAACATCGGCAAGAATCGCCTTGAAATTGCTTTTCCTTCTTGCGAATGCGAATAGGAGTATAGGGTGAGGTCAGCTTGTTGGATGGATTGACACCCCTCTTGGATAACAAACTCTGTAAAGCAGAATTTGTATCTTTTTGTGTCTTCACCAACTCCTCAACATTTTTTATCAAATCATCCATTCTCCGCTTGCAATAGGTGCATTCACAAGCACATTTCGATGTGTCGGCACCAACAAAGGAAAATCTACCACCAAATCCGCCACAACTAACATCTCCATCAATTGGAGTTTGTCCACCGACATCACCACCAATTGGAGTTTGTCCACCAACAACTCCACCAATTGAAGTTTGTCTACCAAAATCAACATCATCATCTATTATTTTTTCACGGCAATTTTCCGCAACGTCATCAACAAAGGAAAATCCACCACCACCAACATCTACCATAATCGATTCACGGCGGTCACTCTAGCCAATTCTAATTTCATCCCCTCAATCATTTTATCGAGAGAGCAGTTGTAAAGGCTCAAAGGAAGCAAGGAATGGCATCTCCAACTCCGTACCAAGGACAAGCCATGGGTGCACAACCTACAACAAAAAAGTAGATATATTAAAATGGTCCTAAATCATGAAATGCGGACATGACTAGGTTGTTGCAACAGTAAGTCATAGTTGGACATTGTCCAATGTTGCAACGGTGTCATACTTGTTGGACATTATCCAACATATTAGTAACTTGTTGCAACGGAGTGTCATACTTTTTGGACATTGTCCAATATTAGTAACTTGTTGCAACAGTCATACTTGTTGACATTATCAATAGATGACCAAGTTTATTCTATATACATGTCTTAAGCTTACCTCTTCCAAAGGATGGTTAAAAAGATCAACACTCAATCTTGTGTTGCTCTTTGCGATCGACCATCTAAGCATTCTTGGAAAAGACACTTCAAGGGTAGTCCTTCACTTGTTGTTGTGAGGAATGGCTTCAAATGCCTAGAAAACAAGATACCAAAGAAATCGTAATGATGATAGAAATACAAAAAGTTCAAGAAATTGACATTGCAAATGCTTTACCATGAAAGCCCAAGGGAAGCCATATAGATTGACTATGTCTTTCGATAAATAGTCAACGTCAACTCTTTCCCGGCCCCATCCATGGTTGTTGAATGCCTCATAGTCCTTCGCAAGTTTAAGCAAACCAAGTGGTATGTTCGGACTTGTATCTTTTGCCATAAGAACACAAACCAAACTAAACACAAGGATTGCTTATGCTTTTTTGACATGGTTTTGGACTGCAAATCTACAAGCAGCTTATCTCCTTTGTAGCTTTTTCCAACTAACTCCACCAAACCAGTTTCACTCTTATCTTTTCCACCCTTTCCTACTTTCTTGGCTTCTTTGGCTGTCTTACTAGTCCGGGCTGGCTTATTCAATACAACAGTAGAAAGCTCACAAGGATGACATCTAAGGCCAGTAACTATGGCAAACTCTTTCAAGCCAAAGCACACCGGCATGCCACAGTAATTAATCCAGAGCTCATCCTTTGCATCCGAAAGAATTCTATGCTTCATAAGCCCATATACCATTTTCATTTGAAACCGTGCACCGGTCTCTTCAGGCAGATCCAAATACACCCCAAAACAGCTTTTCCTAAAGAAATCCTCCAACCCCTGCTTTTTAAGAATTAGCCTAAACATATTAAAGTTCTTACCCATGCCTGATTTGACCGTTAGATCAACGGTCAAATCATTATTTTCATTCAACTGACATCCTCACGTGCATACTTGTCAATACCGAAAACCTTGACAACCTCGGCAATGGAAGGTCTGTTATGATCTATGTCCAATCTACTAGAAGATTAACAATTAAATTGGCATTCACACTATTTCTCTTCTTTGTTCTTAATTCGGCTATGAACGTCGACAAGTGAATTGTATTTTCGGAAGCATTATCCTTTTCATCATCTTCATCCAATCCATCTACTCCATCATTTCCAGCTTTCTTCAGCTTCTAATTCTTCTTCACTTTGTTCATTTGTATCTGCTGCTTGTTGGCTCGGTACTTCCTCTCTTTCTGAGGATTGATTGTCAGTTTGGCTGTCTCTTTCCTCTATATTTGCTGATTCAACAATAGATTTTGCTAAATCAGCAAGATTCTCTAATGATGATTGCACTCTAGCTTTTTTATTATCTCTATGACCCTCAGTTGATTTCTCAACTTTTCTTTTGGCTGGAGACATTTTATCTACACACAGGAGAAAAAAAAAAGCTTCAACTGATTAGTGCATCATTCAAAGTAAACAGATAATAAGAAGTGCAACATTTGATCAAACAAAATACAACAAGTAATAGAATTCCCCAACAACTAAAGAATTTGTTGCAACAAATGATGTAACTATTGCAACAAGTGAATAGGTTGTTGCAACAGATTCTTCAGTTGTTGAATAAGTGATTAAGATGTTGTATATCTTCTACAAACACAACCAAATAACTGAAGCAATGTCCAACAGATTTATAGTTGTTGCAACATATTGTATACTTGTTGCAACAAGTGTATAACTTGTTGCAACAACTATAAATCTGTTGGACATCTTCTACAAACAGAACCAAAAAACTGAAACTAAGTCCAACAGATTTGTAGTTGTTGCAACATATTGTATACTTGTTGCAACAAGTGTATAACTTGTTGCAACAACTATAAATCTGTTGGACATCTTCTACAAACAGAACCAAAAAACTGAAGTTAAGTCCAACAGATTTGTAGTTGTTGCAACATATTGTATACCCAATATGTTGCAACAAGTGTATAACTTGTTGCAACAACTAAAAATCTGTTGGATATCTTCTACAAATAGAACTAAAAAACTGAAGCTATGTCCAACAGATTTGTAATCATTGAAACATATTGTATACTTGTTGCAACAGTTGTATAACTTGTTGCAACAACTAAAAATTTATTGGATATCTTCTACAAACAGAACCAAAAACTAAAGCTATGTCCAACAGATTTGTAGTTGTTGCCACATATTGTATACTTGTTGCACACAAGTGTATAACTTGTTGCAACAATTAAAAATCTGTTGGATATCTTCTACAAACAGAACCAAAAAACTAAAGCTATGTCCAACAGATTAATTTGTAGTTGTTGCAATATATTATCTACTTGTTGGCATAAGTGTAGAAATTGTTGCAACAACTAAAAATTTGTTGGACATAGCTTCTATAAACAGAACCAGATAAATACTAGGACAAGAACAAAAAAACCATCTATTGGATATCTACTCCTAAATCCTGAACCATACCGGGACAACAACAGAAAAAACCATTTATTTCACTACAAACACACAACAACAACAACAACAACAACAACAATAACAACAATAACAACAAGAAGATGGATTTTATCCAAGCTTTTCCTAAACACTTAACCAAACCAAAACAACAAGCATCTACTTTCAAGACAACAGCCAAATCGTCTACTACAGACACACAATCATACAAGTTAAACAAAATACACCAAATGTATGTGCAATAATTGTTTATCCTTTCTTTTCCTAAACCATACCATAACAGGACAACACCAACACCAACATCAACATCAACACCAACACCAACACCAACATCAACATCAACATCAACACCAACACCAACACCAACACTAACACCAACACCAACAACAGTATTTCATTATAAAATACACTAAATAAAGGTTTTTAAAGCAAGAAACCTCAAAGAATGTCTGAATCGTCAAACAAGTGTCAAGTTGCATGAAGAACTTACTATCCGTTCGAAAAAGTCAACAAGATTGCAAGCCATTTTTTTGAAATCTTAAGGAGAACAAGAACAAAAACATCACAAAAAATCATAATTTGAGAACAATGTACGCTATTTACAAACGCAAAAACCCCAACAAGTCAAAAAAAAAACCCCAAATAAAGGTTTCTTGAACAAGAAACAACAAAATAAACAACATTAAAGACAAACCCATGTTCTTCTTCTTCTTTTTCTACAACTAAAATCATCAATTTCTACCAAATAACTTTTGGAACAAATGAAACAAAAACTTTACCTTGATATTAAAGAAAAAGCAACAGCAGCGGTACCTATAGAGGAGGATGAAGAAGAAGATGACAAGAAAAGAGGAGAGATGAGAGACGTCTAAGTGAAGGAGATTAACTGTTTGCTTGGGGGTTTTGATTTTGAAATATGGAAGCAGTGCTAGGGAGTTGTGGGGAGGAAACGGTTTGGATGTTTTGAATAATGGGTGGGTGTTTTAGTATAATGGGTGGGTGTTTTGGGTTTTTTTTTGTAGTTTGTAAAAGATTAAGAAGTTTTAAAAATTATATTTTGGACCCCAATCTTCTTAATCCCAAATTTAATTGGATTTTGATGTGGGGTGGGCCCCACACGTCACCTTTAGTAATTTGGAGACTTTTCAGTCACCTTCAGTTAATTCTTCCCAGAAACCAACCCAAATAAGTCCAAGGTATTAATATGTAACACCTTCAGCTTACATGTCAATTTTTTTTAAAAAAAAAACAAAATGGAATTTTCTTTAAAAAAATGATTTTTAAAACCTCATTTTAAAAATAAAAATAAAATTGAAAATTTGATTTTTTTTTAAAACACTTTTTTAAAAATTAAAAAAAAAAAAAAAAAAAAAAAAACTGAAAACATGGATTAAAAAAAATTAGAAAACTGAATTTTCTTTAAAAAAAAAAATGATTTGAAAATTTGATGTTTTTTAAAACCCGTTAGATTTGTTTTTTTTTTTTTAAAGCAAAACTAAAAACATAGATTTTTTAAATTAAAAAACTGAATTTTCTTTAAAAAAGATAGTTTTTAAAACCCGTTTTTTTAAAAATATTTTAAAAAATCTGAAAAATTGTTTTTTTTTTAAAAACCCTTTAAAAAAAAAAACTGAAAACATGATTTTTTTTTTAAAATATGGAAAAATGGATTTTATTAAAATATGGAAAACTTGATTATTTTTTTAAAATGTCTTAAAAAATTTTGATTTTCATGATTTTATTTTCTTATGACACTTTTATTTTTCAAATAAAATCCAGAAAAAGTGTTTTTCTTGTCAAAATGTGAAAAAATTGAATTTTTATAAAATTTTGAAAAAATTAATTATTTTTTTAAAATGTGGAAAACCCATTTTTTAAAACTTAATTTGGAAAGCTAGATTTATTTTCACAGATAGAAAAAAATAATCATTTTTCCAGATTTAAAAAATGTCCAAATTTTTTAATAAGAAGACTCAGTTTTCCAGATTTATTTTCTAAAAAACGGATTTTTCATATTTTTTAAAAAACAATTCGATTTTTCATATTATAAGAAAATACAGATTTTTAAGAAAAAAATTAACTTTTCCCGTTTTTTATGTTTTTCACTCTCCCAAAGAGAGTGAAACATACTTTCCTTGCCACGTCAGCGCTTAGGGAGGTAATTATTCTGTTTTAAATAAGTTTAGGGGGTAATAAGACTCAGGGAAAGGTAAGGTGTGTCGTAGCAACTTCGGATATAGTTCAGGGGGTAATAGTGCCTTATCCCATTTGTATTTTATTAATTAAGTACTAATTCTTATTACTTTCCTTAATTTGTTGCTTTTCAATTTGCCTTTTTATTCTTTTATTCTTAGACTAGATAGCACGGGCCCAACATAGTAAGGACATTTTTTCTATAAACAAAGATTAGACTAGAATTATTAAGCTTACACATAAAAATCGAATAGAATCAACCTGCTCAAAAATTATAAGTACCCCTCTTTTGTTCATGGAATATACAACCCAAAACAACTTCAAATTAAATGCCAACCCAAATCATAAAAATAGAAAAGAAACCAAATCTTAGCATATAAGTCAAACAACGTGCACCAATAACAATGAATGTTTGTTCAAAGAAGCTCTTAGGATCACTCTGTCCCTACTAACTATCATTTTCATATCTTGGATCTCGCTAACTCTTCTTGGTAAGTTCAATAAATTAAGAGTTGCACATTAATCCTTATAATAAGGGCTGACTTGTACAAAAAATCAAAGTATTTGAATCTTGACCTGCAGTAAAAGAAGTAGCAAATTAAGATGGGGGAAAAGGCTTCCTAAGTAATGAAATACATTTCAAAGTTTAGAGGAAAGAAAAAAGAATTCAAAAGAAACCTACTCGAAACTGTTGCAGCAAAGTAATTGAAGAATAGCATCTTTTCAACAAACCTTAACAGTTACTTATTGCTCAGAGTAAATTACTCAATGTCTTGTTGTTTTTTTTTATTTTACACCACAAAAAATATGAAAGAAACTAACAAAGACAACTTCTTCCCAATTAAATCAGATAAAAATTGTACAAAGGAAATGATTTCTACTCTGACTGAAACCATATAAATATTTTGTCACGACCCAAACTGGAGGGCCATGACGGGCACTTAACCGTACTAGTCAAGTACCACCTGACCTACATTTGACATGAATATGAACATAGGTGGGCCGATAGGGCCATCATGTGACTCGCAATATCTCATAGGGAACATGCATATATCAACTGCTCTGAAAGACTCATCTGTATGAAAATACTGAACATGCTATATGAGCTGGTAAGGCTATCATAATCGACCGTGATGACAAATGCAATTTCAAGTGTGGACACCTTCTGACTGCACACAACTGTCTACAAGCCTCTACTGGAAACAAAACATAACGTGGCCGGGACAGGGCCCCGCCATACCCATTGGGTGACCGAGTGCACCGGTTTGTGAAAGGCCAAGGGCCACATTTGATGGATAGGTGCTTGACTGCATCCCTTCAGGACAATATGAATATTTCACACATTTAAGCCCACGCTCAGAATTTAGAGGAAAGCCAACAACAGCAATGAAGTGAGCGTGAGCAGGATAGAGGGTACAAAAAGTGGGCTAGATCTTTGGGTCCGATGAGTGAGTTTAGAGGCGGGCACGGACAATGCAGTTTTCGAGGCATTCGAGCCATTCTATGACTAGTGCGCCTCCACTTTGTTTTCGAGCCGTAGATTTGATAAATCTACTCATTCCGAGCCGAGTCAGAGCTTTTCGGGATCTCAGTTCAGGGGTGATTCGGGTCAGGCGAGACCACCCGTGCCATGATATTCCCAGTGTGGGAAGTTACATTGGGGTCAGTGCCGATTGGGTTTAGAGGTTTGCTATTCATGTGATCGGCCAGGCCATATTATGCGTGATTGCCCCTTAGTTGGTGGTAGAGGTAGGACCCAGCCTTCAGGGTCGGTAGCCGGATCTTCGTCATCTATACGCCCTATGGGGCCAGGTTCACATGCGCCAGTTGGCCGTGGTAGAGGCAGAGGGAGAGTCCCCGCCTAGCGGTCCTCGGACCGTATTTATGCTTTGGCTGGACGCCAAGATCTTGAGTCTTCTCCTGATGTTGTCACAGGTATATTATCGGTATTTTCTCATGATATATATGCTTTGATAGATCCGGGCTCCACATTGTCATATGTTACTCCGTATATTGCGGGTCGGTTTAGCATTAAACCGGAGTCGATCAAACCTTTTGAGGTGTTTAATAATAGCTAGCCGAGTATATAGAAGTTGTATAGTTGTGATTTGTGACCATCATACTACGGTTGACTTACATGAGTTAAAAATGGTGGATTTTGATGTTATTATAGGTATGGATTGGTTGGCTTCTTGCTATGCCAATGTTGATTGTAGAATGAAAATGGTTCGTTTTCAATTTTCGGGAGAACCAGTTTTAGAATGGAAAAGAAATACTGCGTCACCAAAAGGTAGGTTTATTTCCTATCTCAAGGCAAGGAAAATGATCACAAAGGGTTGCATTTATCATCTAGTTTGGGTTCAAGACGTAGAAGCTGAACCGCCAACTCTTCAGTCAGTTCTCGTAGTGAACGAGTTTTCGGATGTATTCCCGGAAGAGCTTCCAGGCCTCCCTCCCGAGCGGGATATTGATTTTGCTATTGATGTGTTGCCAGACACCAAGCCTATATCTATTCCTCCTTATAGAATGGCTCCCGCAGAATTGAAAGAGTTGAAGAAGCAATTGAAAGACTTGCTTGAGAAAGGCTTTATTAGGCCTAGTTCTTCCCCATGGGGAGCACCCGTATTGTTTGTCCGAAAGAAAGATGGCTCCTTGAGAATGTGCATCGACTATCGGCAACTGAATAAGGTGACGATTAAGAATAAATATCCTCTTCCGAGGATTGATGACTTATTTGACCAATTACAAGGCGCCAAATGGTTTTCAAAGATAGATTTGAGATCCGGATATCATCAAGTGAGAGTTAGGGAGAAAGATATCCCTAAGACAGCCTTCAAAATAAGATATGGCCATTTTGAGTTCTGCGTGATGTCATTTGGGATAACTAATGCACCGGCAGTATTTATGGATTTGATGAACGATTTGTTCAGGCCCTTCCTAGATTTGTTTGTGATTGTATTCATAGACGATATCTTGGTGTATTCTAGATCCGAGGCAGAGCATGCGGATCATTTGCGTACTGTCCTTAGAGTTCTTCAAACTCGAGAGTTGTTTGCAAAATTTTCTAAGTGTGAGTTTTGGTTGAACTCAGTGACATTTTTTGGGGGCACATTGTTTCAAATTTTCGATGGTATTCGGTGGATAGCCAAAAGATTGAGGCCGTGAAGACTTGGCCAAGGCCCACAACTCCTACGGAGGTTCGTAGCTTTCTAGGCTTAGCAGGTTATTACAGAAGATTTGTTGAAGGTTTTTCTTCTATTTCTGCACTACTCACAAAGCTGACCCAGAAATCAGCAAAGTTTCAATGGACAGATATTTGTAAATGTAGTTTCCAAGAGCTAAAAGATAGATTGACTTCTGCCCCAGTCCTGACACTTCCAGAGGGATTGGAAGGTTATGTTGTTTATTATGATGCTTCAGGCATTGGGCTAGGCTGTGTGTTGATGCAACATGGTAAGGTGATTGCGTATGCTTCAAGGCAATTACGAAAACATGAGAAAAATTATCCAACCCATGATCTTGAATTGGTCTAAGTGATTCATGCACTAAAGATGTGGAGACATTATTTGTATGGTGTCCATGTAAATATTTATACAGATCATAAGAGCCTTCAGTATATCTTTAAGCAAAAAGAGTTGAATTTGCGGCAACGACGATGGTTGGAATTGCTAAAAGATTATGATGTTGATATCCTATATCACCCCGGAAAGGCAAATGTTGTGGCTAATGCTCTTAGCCGTAGATCCATGGGAAGTTTGTGTGATGTACAACTAGAGAAAAGAGAAATGGCTCGTGAGCTCCAGCAGTTAGCTAGCCTAAGAGTTCGATTAGTGGACTCAAGTAGCAGGGGAACTACCATTCGAATTCAAAGCAGCTCGTCGCTAGTAGTGGAAGTGAAAGAGCGACAATACGAAGATCCCATGCTAATGCATTACAGAGATACACTCCCTCAGAAGGAGAAGTCATCATTTGAGATTGCAGGAGACGGAGTTCTCCGATGCCGAGGCAGATTATGTGTTCCTGATGTGGCAGATTACGCCACCAAATATTGAGAGAAGCCCATTGTTCCCGTTATTCTGTCCACCCCAGAGCAACGAAAATGTATCATGATCTTAAATCTATATATTGGTGGAATGGGATGAAGAAGGATATAGCGAAATTTGTAGCTCAATGTCCCAATTGTCAACAAGTGAAAATCGAGCACCAAAAGTCGGGCGGATTGTTGCAAGCTATAGAAATTCCAACTTGGAAGTGGGAAGTAATTAACATGGACTTCATTACAGGCTTACCCCGTTCTCGACGTAAGTATGATTCTATATGGGTGATTGTGGATAGACTCACGAAGTCATCTCATTTCTTACCAGTCAGAACTACATATGTGGCAAAGATTATGCAAGGCTTTATGTTAAAGAGATAGTGCGACTTCATGGTGTTCCGTAGTATCTATTATCTCGATAGAGGAACTCACTTACAAACTAATTTTTGGAAGTCCTTCCAAGAGGGTTTGGGGACTCATGTGAGCCTTAGCACGGCATTTCATCCGCACGATCGACGGACAAGCCGAACGTACCATTCAGACTCTTGAGGATATGTTACGGGCATGTATGTTGGATTTTGGAGGAAATTGTGATGATCATTTACCCCTTATTGAATTTGCTTATAATAATAGTTATCATTCTAGCATCCATATGGCACCGTATGAGGCTTTATATGGGCGAAAGTGTAGATCCCCAATTGGGTGGTTTGAAGCAGAGAGACTAAATTGATAGGGCCAAGACTTGGTCCAATGCAAGCCATAGAAAAAGTTAAGCTCATACAAGATCGGCTATTAGCACCCAAAGTCGTCAAAAGTCCTATGCGGATAATCGTCGAAGGGACTTAGAGTTCCAAGTTAAAGATTGGGTATTCTTAAAGGTGTCACCAATGAAGGGCGTTATGAGATTTGGCAAAAAGGGGAAGCTTAGTCCCCGGTACATTGGGCCTTATGAGATTGTGCGCAAGGTAGGCAAAGTGGCTTACAAGTTAGATCTACCTCCTGATTTGGAGTCAGTTCACCCAGTTTTCCATGTTTCGATGCTTCGTAAATATGTTGGAGATCCTACTAGGATCGTGCTAGTTAATGATGTTCAAGTGACCGAAAAGTTGACTTATGAAGAGGTACCCATTGCCATATTAGATAGGCAAGTACGGAGGCTTAGAAACAAAGAAGTGGTCTCAGTTAAGGTTTTGTGGAGAAACAATAACCGAGAAGAGATGACATGGGAAGCGGAAGAAATTATGAAATCCAAGTACCCGCACTTATTTCAGCCCCCGAAAGAGATCCAAGATGAGACATCAAGATCATAAGGTATGTATGTTTTCCTTTTTATGCATTTGGGTCGTGTGTGGCCAAACTCTATTGCTATTATGTTGTGGCCCTGTGAGGCATTGTTATTATGGGTGTTGTGACAGGATGGTAGTGCCATATTACGGGGAAACTCGGCGAAATTTTTATAGAATCCCCGAAGACTTAACATTCGAAGACGAATGTTCTTAAGGGCGGAAGAATGTTACACCTCGAAATTTTTTTTGTTGATGCACAGCGAATAGACTAACGAAGAGCACAAAGTATATGGTATTTCAATAAGTAAGGAATGACATTTGATGACCCTAATTAAGATTTCAAAGACATTCGAGGTAAGAGGAGAAAGTTTGCCAAGAGAAGGCAAGGCATACGATATGTATCGGAAAGGATTTACGAGTAACAAGTTAATGATGATTTAATGATGCTTTGGAGAAGAGTTATAACGTCCCTTAGATTGTTAATGAGGTGATAAACAAGTGTCAAGAAGGTTCCATAAGGATTGGAGATCAAACGAGTCGACGAGAATGAGTTCGGAAGAACTGGGCATTATACGCCCAACATACCGGCCGTATAAATTATATCGGCCGTATGTTTGGCCGTATAATCAGCCCGATTAGCACATCTCACCTTTGGACCAAATCTACGGCCAGACATACGGTCAGTATAATTTATATGGACCGTATGTTGGTCTGTAGAAATTGCTCGGGACAGAATTATGTATTATTAATAAGGGACCAAGTTCATTTCATTTCATTTCCCTTTCACTACCCTTCTCTCTAGAACTCTCTAGAACATTTCTCCCACAAGAATTCAAGAGATATTAGTGCTCAACACCATCAAACCAAGTGAATCAAGTGTAAGAAACCCATTAAAGTTCATCCAAGACAAGAAATCCAAGTGGAGGTGAAACTAGGGTTTTGTTCAAGTGAAGTGTTTCCACCCAAGGTTCATTCCTACACCATCTAAGGTAAGTTTTATGGTATTTCCATGTTGTTTAAGGTATTGAGAAGTTGAAACACTTGGATTGTAGAAGAATATAGAAAATGGGTCTTGAATGTGAGAATAGTGATGTTTTTGAGTAATAGTTGGATTGAGTCATGATTCTTGATATGTTGTGATTATGGTTATGTTATAAATGATGTTAAGAACATGGGATAGACATTGTATATGAATGAATGTAATCGTGTGCTATGACCATGGATATGGATGATTGGAAGTGAATTGAGAAGTAAGGATAATGTAGGTGAATAAAGACTATTGTTATGATGTTGTGAATGTTATTATTGATGTTTGGGAGTTGATATATGATATGGAGGAAGTCGTATAAATAAAGGAGATGTTGTCCAATTTTCTCTAGCTTTAGTCATGTATGCTAAGCTATCGATTTTCTAATGATAGTATAACTCTAATGAAGGTAGAAACGTGAGCATTGAAGGAGAACGTGCAAGTGATAGAATAGTTGAACGAAAAGGTATGTAAGGCTAACCCTTCTTTCATAAGGCATGGTTCCTTGGCCAAATATCTATTCTTCTATGAGCCTATGATGTCCTCCAAATGATTCTATCTTTAAAAGCTACTAAGCTCATGATTCTCGATATGTTACGATTGTACTAAATTCCTTATATGATGAGTAATCCTCTAGGGATAGATGTAATGAACGACGATAGTAATGATGCTAAAGATGCTTATGGCTTTTATGTATATGTGCCTATGTATGGCTATTATGAAACCCCGAGCTTATATGGCCGGGTATAATATATATATATATATATATATATATATATATATATATATATATATATATATATATATATACGTTGGGTATGGATAACCCCGAGCCTTGGTAGGGCCGGTATGTATACTCACCGAGCCTTGCCATGGCCGGGTATGTGACACACAGAACCTTCATGGTCGGGTATGCTATGTAAATGCTATGTACATGATATGGATATGTATACGATATGAATATGAATATAAATACGAATATGCTATGAATACAAAAATGGATATGGAATGTAAATGAGTACGGATATGAATACGGATACGGATATGAATATGGATACGGATATGGATGTATGTACACAATCACGCATTAGAAATGGAAAGTCCCTATGAAAAGCAAGTAAGTGTTTATGACGATGATACTATTATCTCCCATCCTATGCTATTTCTTATGTTGTCTATTATGCTTTCATAATGATGTTGATCATGCTTTACATACTCAGTACATTCTTCGTACTGACGTCCTTTTGTTTGTGGACGCTGCGTCATGCCTGCAGTGGTCGGGGAGACAGAACTTGATCCATAGCTTTATTACTCGGGGACTACATAGTGGAGCTCCATTTCATTCGAGCTACAACTTTTGGTATTTATTCTTTTGTGTACATATTTATGGGCATGGCGGGGTCTGTCCCGCCTATATGATGTGACATACTCTCCTTAGAGGCTCGTAGACATGTGTATATGGTTAGATGTATTTGGCCTTGTCGCCTATATTTTGAATATCATTTTGTTAGCCTCGTCGGCTTATGTACATTTTGGGGCATAGTTGTCGATGTTGATATAAATGAATGTTCGTGAGGAAAGATAGCCACCGAGAATTATTATGTTCCTTTATGCGCGATATGATTGATTCTTGGGCACGTATTGGCATGTGTGATATTCTTATCCTCTCATGGAACTGTTGTTGACAATCATGATCAATTTGAAAGGCATAATTGAAAGTTATAAATTGACAAAAGGCTTTGTAATCGGTTTTTATAATTCTTACTGAGATACATATGTTATTTTTATATTGATTAATGGCTTTGTAAACGTTTAACAAATGATATTAAGAATCACAAAGTGGAATGACTATTTTTATACTATCCTTTTAGAACTGATTCCTTTATGTATTATTATATTTTATTTTTATAATACTTATTGTCCCCGAGGCATTCACTGAGTACGAAAGTACTCAGGCATACCATTGTTATTTTTTATGGTATGTTAGGTAACGGAGAAGAACGAGGTTCGTGATACTCTCGACGCTTAGGAGAACTTGTCAGCTGATTGATTTGGTGAGCCCACATCCTTGTTCGTGGGACACTTCCTGTTTCATTTATTTTTCTAGATTTTCGGGCTGCGTCCCGAAGTTAGATGATTGTTTTATCTCTTAGAAGCTCCATAGATAGTTATCAGAATTGTGGGTAGATTGTCAAAGTCTCGTACGACTTAATGGGTGTTTGCCACGTTTATGACTATTTACTTATATTAGACTTCCGCTGATCTTATTTCATAATTATGATCCTGATATATGCAGTTACTTATAACTTTGTTTAATTTAATAAGGAAAGATTATTAAAAAGGAACTTGATGTTACATTTATTTTATAAACTGTTGGAGGCGAATGTTGAACCTGGCGGGTTTAAGTGTTATTATTATGTCGTTTAGGTTCTTCCGATGTTGTTCACGATATCGGATGCCGGTCACGTCTAGGGTGGGTTTTGGGGCGTGACAGATATATTCGCCTAACTATGACTGGGTCACCAACTGGTGTAGATACCTCAAAAGGTTTAATCGATTCAGGCTTTATCCCAAACTTGCCAGCTACAAATGGAGTAATATATGATAAGGTGGAACCTGGGTCAATCAGTGTGTATACATCACAGGAGGAGACAGATAATAGACCTGTAACAACATTAGGAGATGACTCATAATCCTATCTACTAGCTAATGCACAGATGCGGTTCTGAGGATCGCTCGAACTAGACACTCCACCCCTTCTTCTACCACGTCCCACTGGTGTCTGGGAACCTTGCCCTGAGGGCGTACAGATAAAGAAGAACCAGCTACGGACCCTGTAGGCTGAACAATACCTATGCCACCTCTCGATAGACACTCCCTCATCACATGACCTGGCTGGCCACGTGTGTAATCCACTACACTGGGCACACCATGGCAAAGTTGGTCTCATCTGGCCGGACTCCGGCCTATGTCGAGAACTCCGGTTTCAGAACTCTAGCCTGCTCTAGAATAAGAAGGCCGATCAAACCTCTAACCTGAAAATCGCGGAGGTGCACTCGCCGTTGAATGGAATGGATAACGAGAATACTACTATCTCTGTCCAACTCTGAACTCACCAGCAATATCTAAAGATATAGCCCTCTTACCCTGGCCCCGGTCACGCTCTTGCTCTGTCATCCGCTGACTCTTACGATCTCCAGGTTCTGTGCATATGCCTGTATACGCAAAATATCCATACCGGGCTGCAAATACGTTCGTCATACACTCATCAATCAAATGCGGCCTTAGACATGAAATAGTGAACTCGGTCCTCCATCTCAGCCACTATAGCTGAAGCATACCCAGCCAGTGAATCAAAGTGCACACTGTACTCCTGAATACTCATACTGCCCTGCTCAATATGTAAGAATCTATCTGCTCAGGCCTGCCGAACCTCTGGCGGCAAATAATGACGAATAAAGACATCTGAAAACTCTTGCCAAATGGCTGGAGGGTCATCTTCTCCCCTAGATATTTCCCACGTCTGGTACCACTGCACTATAACATCGCGGAGCCTATAAAAAGCCAACTCCACTGACTCAACCTCATTAGCATGCATGACCCTCATAGTCCTTTGCATTTTATCAATAAAGTCTTGGGGGGTCCATATTCTGCCTTAATACGAAAAATTCTAGGGGATCTAAACCAAGAAAATTCTTAACCCTCGCACTAATAGCTCGGTCTGCCTGATTAACACCCACTCCCTGACGCTGAGCCTGAGCGGTTACCAATCTAGTTAACAGCTATATAGCATTCCGCATATCCTGACCCTATGCATCTGGTTGAAGGATTGGAGGCACTGTGGCAGGTGCTGGAGCTGGGGCTGGCTCTTCTCTGAGCTCCTATAGTGCAGGCAAGGTACGTGAAGTCTGAGATGGGGTCTCACTCTGAGACTCATCCCGAGCCCTGGTAGTCCACTGAGTACGGCTAGTAGCCTTACCAGTCGCTCTCTTGCCCTTCTGGGCAGCTGTAGCTTTCTTCAGAGGCATCGCTGAAATCAGGACAAATTATTAGAAAGTAAATTCTTATTACATGGCTCTATCGCACGATCTAAGATAGAAAGAATGATAACATCCTAAATGTCCTGCAACCTCCTGTCTATGAGTATGGCAGTTGTACCACGGGCTGTCTCAGCTGCGAAAGTTGGTGTATCTATCATCTCAGCCGCAGCATCGGTACTCACCGCAACACTCTCTGAGACACCCGTAGTAGCAAAGCGGCCAAGCTTCCGCAGCGCATTAATAGTGGGCTCGACTAGATCAGTCCCAAAAACATGGCTCGAACTCAACTCAAACTGAGGGTCGCCGTCATCACCAGACTGATCTGCCTCATTATCATCCTTACCCGTAACCTTATTCTTCCTCCAATCTCCCACATGGACAGCTTTGATGGTGTTGTCTCATTCTGGAAGCTGAAATATCATCATCCTTTTACACAACTCCATGATTGTGTGCCCTCACATGCAGTTCCTCAGCAATTAGCTCTCTAATATCCATCAGATACTTTGACATAAAAGAGGCAGTAGTGACTGCCTGACTGGTCGAAAGGGTATTGTTAGCCAAATTTGGAGTGATCCGGTACCTAAGCAACATCTATCAAAACTTGGCTTCCGTCGTTAAGCAACTTTGTAATCTTCACTCTCTCATCATCTGTCCATTTCTGCTTGCTTGGCTGAGATGTAATAGTCGCTGTAGTCCATTCCCTCACAGACTTCTTGTCTTTCCTTGTTCTCTTATCTAGGAATATGCTCAAGTCGGTAGGCGCAACATAATCATTGCTAAATAAAACTCTGTTGATGGCCTTAGAGGAAATATCAACCTCGGAGTTCCGGACGATGACTGTCTCTAACATAGGAATTTCATGCCAAGCGTGACTGGGCCTTTTTAGATCATTCAACACAGCCCCATATGCAGCATAAAACTCCCTCACCACATGCGGACAATACTCTGCTGGCTCGTGAGTGAAGACATCCAAATGATACGTGATACATCCTGACGGTCTCGTTAATCTGTGGATATGCCGAAACACCCTCGAAAATCAATCGCCGCTCCTTAAATATGTTCCTCTGCGGCTTGCCCCTACTTTCTGTTCCGGCCATCCATTGGTCATATAACTCTTTTGAACCCTTGATCGAGAACCTGAGTTTTTCTTCCTCCAACCGTTTGGTCCGGATGGCTAATTTTCGACCCTCTGGTGATGTATCAGAATCCAAAGCTTGGCTAGAACGTGGCTCCTCGGAGGCACTCTCTTGCTCAGGCTGTTGGGACGCCCCCTTGCTTGCTGCTGCCGCGTCAGAATCCCCCTCTTCAGACTGGGAGGCTTCAGACTCGGACCTAGACGGTGCCATGGTTGGAGGTGTAGATGTGCCTTGTGCGGGGGCCCCTCTAACCTTCGGTGGACGTATAACCTCCCCTGGACTCGGACCCTGACTTTTCTCCTTCAAAATTGGAGGGTTCATCCATCAATTTAAAGTCCGAGCCCACTTGCTCGCTTTTGATGTTGCATCGGAGCCTCGCTTTCCTTGTAGCATTTCTTTTCGAACCCATTCGTACAAAAGGCACATCCTATTAGTTACTATGAAACAACTAAACAAAAGCGAAAACAAAAGAACTGTACAAAAAAAACTATGTTCTGTCTTTGACCATAAAGTTAAAATACGGATCGTAAAGTGAAATACGGTCCGTAACTCGGGTCGTATTGTGCCATCTTTCATTTTTGCACTTCACTGTTTTTTGGCATTTCAATATAATGACTAAATACGAACCGTAAAGCGAAATATGGTCCGTAACTCAAGTCGTAATGTGCCATCTCATATTTTTGACTTCACTGCTTGTGGCGTTTCAATATAACCACCAAATGCGGACCATAAAGTGAAATACGGTTCGTATCCTGAGTTCGTATTGCGCTCGCTTCATACAATCACAGAAACAGACTTTGTTTTGGTTGTTCAAGAAAACATCAATCGCCTCAATCACCATGGTTTCACATTGTTTATGGGGTTGGGTTACTCAGAATTCATCCAATTTCATACCAAATTCTTTTCAATTACTCATGGTTCATGCTATTAGTGGGCATAACAAAACTTGAAGTTTGAAATTCAAGGTTTGGAATGCCCTCCAACCCATTTGGTTCCTAGTCACAAACTTCCCATGAGAGCAATCTTACAACATCATTACCCCAATACAAGATCATTAACCAAGAAAATTTTCACAAAACTCTAGTGTAATCAACACCCAAAACTATTTCATACCCAAATTGAGTAAATTAAGCTTGGAGAGTGTCAATCATATCTGTAAATTAAGCTTGGAGAGTGTCAATCATATCTGTATTGATGAATACTAAATGACAACCTTGAAGAACTTTGAGAGAAAAATCAACAAGAAGCAGCTAAAACTAGGGCAGAGAGATTAGGGTTTTGGTTGGGTGAAGATGATGAATTTGAGAGTGTATAATGGTGTATTTATGGAGATGGGGAGTGGAAGATGATGGGTTTGTAAGTGGGAGGTCGTGGGTTTTGTGATTGAATAGTGGGAGTTATGTTTGAATTGGTGGGAATATGAGTATTTATTCTCCCTCTTTGCCCGTTATTTAAGTGACTTCCCGTCTTATTTTTTTTTTCAATCACTAAATATGGTCCGTAAAATGACATACGGGCCGTATTTAATGATATTTGTTGAGACAGTGCACTGTGTTGTGTCATGAAGGATTACGACCAATAGCGCTAAAATTTGATACGCTCAAATTATACCTTTTATTAGCGTAAAGTGGACGATGTCAAATATAGTAACCCAACAAGGTTGGGGTCGAATCCTACAGAGAATATGGTAAGAAAACGTTACTAAAATCGTAGAATGCTTAATTTAAGTCTAATGTCTTAATCCGATGATTTTGGTAAAAGTTGGTTGTTTATGATTAGTGGCTAAGTAATTGCTTTGGATTGTAATTTAAGGTAAAAGAAACCAAGGTTTTGTCCCCTTTAGGATCTTGATATACTTCTAGTGGATCGCTATATGAATGCACTTAACCTCTATATGAATCACTACTGTTTCCCAATAAATAAAGATTATCTCTTTCTATGATTTTCTCAAATATAAGAAAGTGAATATTGAAAATGGTTAATTATGCCAAGTAAATTCTTCTTATTCCTAAGTGAATTTATTAAACAAAGTTTAAAGCTTTGAGTTCTTGTTATTTATTCTTACCAAACCCTAATTGTTTTCCTAAACAAATCAAGGTTTATGACTTTAATCAGTGTTTGCAACCATTAATTATGAATGAAGAATAAACAAACCCTAATAATCTATTATATGTATATCAATCACAAAATGTTCTTGGAGTGTCATCAATCACAAAATCTATTATGGCTTTAATCAATTATGATTGCTAGAGTGACTTTAAATTTCCGAAGCCAGTGATTATATCTTGGAGTGTTATAAATACATGAATCTTACTTCCCATCCGTTCATGTTCCTGCTCATTTAATGTTCAAATGCTTTTCCCTTTGTAAATATGAATGAACTGGTGCGTGTGGTCTGTTCAAATTTGAACAAAGAGTGATATACTTGTTAACTAGTTTGCGGGAACTTAATTAGCTAAAACAGTAGGATTAACCCTTTTTTTTTTTTTTTTTTTTTTTAGATAACTAATTTCAATTTGTTAAGATCTTTAAGAGCTTTTGTTGGAATTCAGAAGCAAGTGCATATTTACATCCTGCGTTTGGTTGGCAAAGAAACATTAGTATTAAGTTTTATTGCATGTTCCTTAGTATAACAAATGTACAGATTATCTCTTCAAGGTTGTTTAAATTATTCAAGTATCTTTACGAATCCTTTCCTCCTTATTTTTATGCATAAACTCCCCGAGACGAGTCCAATGGACTTATCTTTCTCCCACATTGTGTGTTGGGCTGGAGCCCAATATAATATTGTACATCGAGTCAAACCTCATCTTCGTTATCCAGCCAAGCAGGAAAGAGTAACTGGGGTCAGCAGCCCATTAATACCTGCAGTAGCAGCAGCGCAGAATGACGGAATCGCAGAAATGGGTTAAGCCCAACTAGCTAACGTTCTCTTATACTTTACTTCATTTTGTTGTGTGTGTGTGTGTGTGTGTGTGGATTTGTAAAAAAAAAAAAAAAAAAAAAAAAAAAAAAAGTTACTAACTCGTTACTTGTTTCGTTTCTTAAACTAGATGTTTACCCCGAAAGTGGAGTTGTGAAATAATTGTAGTCGCTAAACTCAACATGTTCTCTTTAATCGAGCAAACAAGATTCTTTTATTCGGCTAAAGTTCAAAAATGAGTAAGAGATTTTCAGGAGTAAGACAATCTTGAGATGAGTTTTGAAGGCTAAAGATGCCAAACAAATTTCAGATTTTTATATCACTGGTACAGTGATCTTTCCGAAACATTTTTCCTATTCCATGCAAAAGCAAACACAATTGATCTTTTCCTTCGAAAGTTTGGGCTCAGATACAACTATTTCCCCTTAATTCACCTTTTTTTTTGGTCTAAAAAAAACGAAGGCAAGACTAAGTGCATTTAGTGCCTTAGTTGTTTCAAACAAAAATCAGTTTGTATTCATTGCTAAAAAGGAAACACGGTTTACTTCAAATCATTTTATAGGCTCAAATGTTACTTCTTGTTCAAATAAACAAAAATAGATTTTCTTTAAAAAAAAAAAAAAAAAAAAAAAAAGCATTGATACATTTCAGTGGTTTTTTCAAATTTGGTTCGTTCAAGTCCCAAACTTATTTCAAAATTTAGAACTTGTTAAAATAACTTACAAGATCTAATATCATTTGAGTTATAAACGAGTGAACCCATTAACGGATTAAGAAGTGGAGTTATACTTATAATTCAAAGTCTTGATAAATCGTATACATTTTGAAGAGATTTATTCCTTCATAATTAGCAAATTATAGACTTAATTCATTAATTGAATTAAAGATATCATTGAAATGCTAAAAATGATTTTCAAAAGTAAACACCCCCTAAAGCTAACTAAAAATATGCTTTCATTTTTAATTAACTAGCCATGAATATGCAGCTTTTTCTAACTTTATACATGTGACTATTAACACATTTTTTCAAACAAGTTATACAAATTTTTAGCCATAAAATGATAGATCCGTAGGCAAACCGCATTGGGCGGATCCGTAATATCGAGGTGCCTAAAACTTTCCTCGGGGGATCACCAGAACCCTTACCCGTTCTCTAGATTTTTTTTTAAAAGGTTTTCAATAAAATTAACCCTTAAAACTGGTTTCCTAATTCTCATTCAATAAATTAGGTGGCGACTCGGCTTGTTCACGACAAAGAGGCCAAGTTATGATAACTTTTTATGTACGAGCGTAAAAGCGAACCGTAACACTTGGTCGTATCTCATCTTGTAGAATTTCAACTTTCTGCCAAGTGTCTTAATGTTAAATTGTAACATCTCGTAAAATCCGTACTAAACCATATTCATGACATAGGAGGTTAGAAACCCAAGAAAGAGAGTGTTGGAATCGAAAATATGTTTCAGTTTAGAAAATCCAGCATTACGCTACAAGGGACGGACCGTAACATGTGTTACGGACCGTCGTTCATACCGTAACAGGTGTGGTTTGAAAAATCACTGTCTCGTAACTTGGACCAAAGGACGGTTCATCGTTACGGACCGTAACACGTGTTACGGCCCGTAACAGATGTCCGTAACCTAACCTCAAAACTTAGAAGCTCACTGGAATTTTGACAAACGTTACGGTCCAATGTTACGGACCGTAACATGGTCCGTAACACTGCCGCGACTGAGACAATTAAAAGATGAAAATTTAGTTTTATTTCATAAGTCTCATTCCTCTCAAGCCCTAACACGAAAGTTCTTCTTAACATAGGGTTTTCAAGAAAACCCAATTAAAAGGGATTCAAGACTAGGCTTTGAGATTCTTATTCAAAGTTCAGATTTTCATTACAAGTTTAGAGCATTATCAGGTATGTGGATCTTCTATCTACGTGTGGGAACATCATTGTTCTTCCCCATGCCCTTCTTCCATAAATTATGAAGTTATATGAAAATTAGGGTTACGATCATGATCATGATAACCCTTGGCCCATGTTCCATGATTATATTATGTATGAAATTGTTAGTAATTCTTCATTGAAGTTCTTGATAATTCCTTATGATTATTGAGAATCTGTCCGTAATCTATGAAAAACTCATACTTTCCATCCTATGGGTTCTTATATGCAAGTAATGACTATTAAGATATCTTCAAGAAATATACTACATGTTTTACAAGTTTTCATGCAATTATATTATATAATTACTCTCATGCCACGATACAAGATACATATATGCTAAATACCAGTCATGCTTTCATGAAATCATATTTACAAGTTATGTCACGAAAATCAAAGGCTTCTTAGCCAACTATATCATGTTCATATTTTTGGGAGTTGGACAAATTACCGAGAAGGCTCAGATAGCCTAAAACTACGTAGCCACCGTAGAACAAGAATCGCTCCGCCCAGTTAGGACGATTTCTTAATTTACTACTGAATGGATCCACCAGGCACGTTACACCTTATACCCTGGCAAGGTATTGGGGGTTCTGCTGGTTCGGCGAGATATCAGAGTCCACGTACCCACGTGGTGATATTATGTTGTCGGTTTATGAAATGCTCTCCCTACTTACCATGTTTTAATCATGGTATATATGTATATAGATGAATTCATGCTCATGTTCATGTCCAGGTTCTCAGTTTCACTTCTATCATGTTATTCCATGTCCCATTTTATTTCTTTCAATTGCTTTGCATACCAGTACATTCAATGTGCTGGCATCCCCTTTTATTGCCCGGGGGCCTGCATTTCACGATACAGGTATTGATTTACAGGAAGACGCATCTGCTTAGTAGGACTTCGCACTTATCAGCTTGTTGGTGAGCCCTATCTTCTTCGGGGTTTGGTCAGTTATCTTTATGTTATTAGCTATGCATTTAAAGGTATGCTGCGGGCCTTGTCCCAGCGAGTATGTTTTCATGTTCAGACTTATGTTACAGATTTCATAGATTAGACCATTCAGTTATGTTACGTCAGATACTTAGAGTTGTTTAGCCATCTTTGGCTTGATTCATGGTATTTCCGCATTCATGTTTTAAACATGTATTTTATAAGTTATTATGAATTCATGTGTTTTCTTAAAGCCCATCATGTTTCATGTTACATTCCACTCATGTATGCCTCATGATGATTCAGCAAGTTATGTGGTTCGCTCGGTCACACGCAGTCAAGCACCGAGTGCCGTGTTACGCACAGGCCATGGTTCGGGGCATTCGTATTTTAACATCTTCTCAGCATGCCTTTCTGTTTCAGCTTATCTTTCATTAAGCCCAACGAATACGGCCCGTATTTGAGAATACGACTAATATTTTGTCATCAAGGCCAAATTCTGCACTTCAACAATTTTCATCCCAAAATTTCTCCATTACCTGAAAAACACTAAAAACACATTAAATTGCCACTAACTTGCTTAAAAACAAGTCAAACTTCTCGTAAAAAGGGCTTAGATGTGCCATAATTTCCCGACACATCACCTACATATACCTCTCCTCAAAACCCGCCACTACCAACCTCTCACACCTACTTACTAGGGCATTTGTGCATATCCTCTTCACATGTCCGAACCACCTCAATCTCACTTTCCTCGTCTTGACCACCACGGGCCACTTCCACCTTGCCCCCCCAGTATCATTCCTAATCCTATCCCTCTTATTATGCCCACACATCAATCTCAGCATCCTTATCTTCGCAACTACAATTCTTGAATTCTCACTTGTACAACTACGAATAACATGACATAATCATTGAGTTTTACACGTAGAACTGCGAACTTCATTACCTTTTCATTGGGTACTTATTTATAAAACCACTAACCCCAAGACTTTTTCTTTGAATTCTTAATTGTAGAATCATAAACTCCGTAATTATCACTAGTGTGAACTCCAGTAAAATATATTGAAATTCGGAATTTACCTACGCGTATAAAATTTAAGACAAAAATTCTTGGAGTTCTAATTGAGTAGTCGTTGTTAAATTTCGTATCTGAATCACAAACTTAGGAGTACCAAATAATGACTTTAAAATTTTATTAGCGGGGATCAAAATTTTAACGCTGGCCCCAAAAATTTCTATTTGTGCAAATTACCTAATTTCTAATTAGGGATATCTACATAGCATAACTAACTACTAGTACATATTTATATTTAGTAGTTGTAGTTTAGATTAATTACATCCTATACCTAAGAGTAATATGTTAAATACAATTAATAGCTACATATATATTTAAAGTAGAATACTCATCATCACATTATTCCCAACCCAACCCTCCCATCTCTCTCTCCCTTTCCCCCACTGGAGCAATCGTTCATCGCTCAAGTCCCAAGTGTAAAGCTACGCGAACGCAGCTCCGCCACCAACCAACACAACCAGATCTCAGACGCCGCCAACCAATAACCACAACCACCCCTCGACGTCGTGGACACAGTCGCCGCCAGATTTGGCGAGCTAAATTTTTATTTTGTCGGTGCTTTTCGCCTATGTTTTCGCCAGCGGTGACAGTGACGCCGCCAACCAACAACCTGCTGATAGGCTTCTTCTTCCATTATGAATATATTCGTTAGAGTTGGCATTTCTTTAACACCTAATCGATATTGGCAGATCTAATAGATTCGTATGGAGTAATTTTTTATCATTTGAATTCACAATGAAATGATTGGATATCTCAGGTAGGAAGTTTTGTCATGAGCTTTGATATTTTCATACTAGATGGCGGCAGCACGGGCCCAACACTTTAAATTATAATGTATCTATGTGTATGTAATTGTGTTTGGATAGTGATAATATATGTATATTTTATATTGCTAATAAACATACATAAGTTTGCACTGTTTATATATATATATATATATATATATATATATATATATATATATATATATATATATATATATATTTGTGTTCCGTATCCAAAACTTTATTATATTAATGTTTGTTACGAATACAAAGTTTGCAAAAATTTATTAATACTTTTTAAAAGAGAAGACTTGTTTAAAAGGAAACTATTTTCCTCTCTTTGAGACAAAACAATAGCAATATTTTAGTATCAGTTGATACTTTGATTAATTCGATTATTTTAAAGGTGTAAAATATTCTATTGTTAATGTATGTAGATTGGACCTAAACAATACTTATTATTTTTTATCAAATTTTGATTTGGATAATTCTAATTCTAATTATTAAATTAATTTACATATTTAAAACGAAACAAAGTAAAAATTTGATTTTCTATTTAAACGAAGAACTGCTGTTTTTAATTTTTGGTGAATATTCTTGGTTTAGCTCATTTTACTTGTCATGTTGTCTTTTGCACGATTTTTTAAGGAAACGTCAACTAGAATTATAATTTGACCAATTTACCTTATTTATTATTTGATCTCCATTTAATATTTATTTTTTCGTTTACGACATTAATCTCTTTTTACATTTATTAGAATAAGAATAAAAATGAAACTATAATTAAATTCTACCTTATTTTAAAATATAAATATTTTAAGTATATTTATTTTAGTAAACATAACAAATAAATGACATGGCGGAATATCAAATACAACGATTAAATATCTAGATTAGATCTCGGTTAATATAAGAAAAGAAAGGAAATTGTATGGTTTGACTACTTAACCTTTTGAAGAAAAGCAATAATATGGGGTCTATGTTTTTTTTGACAATAATTTCATTTTATACTAATGGATTGATACGCATGTAGAAATGAATTCACCATTATTGACTTAATGGGGATACTTTGGGAATATACATGATTATTGTTTTATTTTTTAATATGGAGTGCCCTCCCCCCCCCCCCCACACCCTTTTTTTTTTTTACCTTGCTTGTTTTATTTTTAACATGGGATCCACTTTTTATATTTTATATTTTTTGACATGAGTTTGGAGGTGGTGGAGTTCACTTTTTTTCCTTTTTTTATTTTATTTTTAGACGAAACCACTTTGGCTTATATAGTGTATTTATGTGTATGTAGTTGTATACAATTGTAAAGATTTATGTATTGGGTAGTGATAGCATATATATTTTATATTGCTAATAAACATACCTAAATTTACACTGTCGATGCATATATATAGATGAACATTAATACATATACACAAATGTTATTTGTTTATTAAGTGAACATGATAAAATAGTGAAAAGTAAAAGGAGTGTAAAAGTGACACGTGGCCAAAAACATAAATAATACCTGCCACTTGAAATGACATCAACTGTTGTGATGCAATTTTTATGAGCAGGGGCAAAATTGGGAAAGTACGAATGTATTTAATACTAAGCTACAGTAAGATTCTACTTTTAACTAATGGAAATGGCAAGTGCTTTGACCAAATTGCCCTTAGTTGATAATCCACTTCTTCAACTCATGTTTTTATATAGTTTAGTTTTAAAAAAGAAAATTTGTCTATTATAAATTAAAAACTAAAAAAATGGAAGAAATTGCACGAATTGTCCTTCAAATGGGCTGGTATTAAATTTTTGCCTTTAGCAATTAATTTTAGGAATAATTTCAATAATATACAATCCAGCACAAAATATTATAGCCACGTAGTTATATTTTTAATTTACATATGTATAACCAACTTTTTTTACAATAGTGTTTATACACACGATATACAACATTATACACTTACTGTAAATAATGTGTCGATCTTATATAAAAGTGTACAATAATGTATAAAAGGGTTATTTTGGGTAATATTAAAAATATGAGTCGTTTCAGGTAAATATTTTTCCCAAATAAACATAGGCTGTTATTTTTGATAAATTTTATGCGTAGTGGCCATAAGTTTTTAATGGTGCACAATATAACTTGTGAGATATTATGATGCAGAAATATAAATTTATACCCATAATTTTTTTTTTTTTTTTTGAGGGACAAAAATTAAACAACAACACAAAATAAGGGCATAAGTGACAATGAGCCTAAAAAATGGGGAGAAAGTTTTGGTAGGACTCACAGCACACATGTGGATCCTCGCCTTATTTTTTTTATTTATTTTTTATTTTTTTACATGAGTAGGAGGTGGGTCTCCTAATTCTTCGCGTGGATCCACCTTAATTTTTTTTTTATCTCTACTATTATGGAAAAGTGAGCCCCACCTTAAATTTGTTTTTTTTTTTATTTGTACTATTATAGAAAAGTGAGCCCCAATTTAATTTTTTTTTTTTAAATTTCTAATATTATAGAAGAGTGTTGGATTCCCAATTTCAAAAGGATTAATACTTGTGCATGCTTTAATCAAGAGGAAAAAATAGTTTATTTTTGCATATAGGGGTAGTTTAGTAAATTTTATATTGCATTATTGGTTTCTTAATATGCGTGTTTTTTGCTAAGGTGACACTTATTATGGGACGGAGGGAGTATTTATTTAATTTACATTGGAACTTACTAAAGTAATGTTGGAATTTGATATAAGAATATTATGTTAAACTTTTTTTTTTTTTGAATTTATTTTCTTTAGTACTATTGACTTGTTATTTCACATTACATGCTGTTTATTTCCACTTCTGAATGATAGATTTTTTTTTTTTTTTGTCAAACATTTGAACAATGCTATGGCATTTTATTTATAAATATCAATATTTTTTTCTCAAACATCCAATCCATGATGTTCTCACAAAAAGTCTGATTTAATATTAATTTGAAAACTATATATAAATTATTTTTACAATACAAGTTACAAATATATAATTATTAATTAATATATTTTCAAGAATTAGTGTGTTGTTAAATACAGAATTTAATATCATCTATAAAGGCACAACACATATTTTTCAAATATAATTTTAAATTTTTGATAAGAAGTTTTATTTTTAAATAAAATTAACTGTGTAATTACACGTGATGATGAACAAATAGGTCATCGTAATTACTAGACTGTGTAATTATTAGGCTGTGTAATTACTACCTTTGCAATTACAACAATTCCAATTACCAGGTGGCTTTCCAAACAGACCCTTATTGCCTCTATATTTCAAATTACCCGCCAGCTTCTCACATTTTCAAACAAGCTGAAAAACTCTTCTCCATTTTTCTTTCTGACGAAAACTCTCTGGAAAAATAGATTTGTAAGTTTCCATCTCTCTCTCTCTGTTATCATCTCAATTTACGAAGCAGACTTTTTCTTCTGAACGGAAGTTGGTTAAATCAAGTCCGTGTCATACAATTGTCTCAGAAACTAGTTCTAATTGCTTAAATAAGATAAGTAATTCAGTATCAGAAAATTTGAATGAGAATCCACAATTGTTTTGCACCTCATAAGTTCTAGGATCATCGATTTGCTGATTGCATTGTAGACAGTATTTATTTTGTGTATCGAAGAAGAATGATGGATAGAAATTGTTAAATAGTTGAATTGATTGTCTGATTAAGCTAATTCACGTATCATCTACTTTTTCTTTTGTATTAATCAAATATGTGTCATACAATTGCGCACTGCATCTCAGTTCTACATGATCATTGGGAGGAGAAGCTTGTTCTAATTGTTTAAATAAGATAATTAACTCAGTATTAGCAAATTTGTATAAGAATCCACGATTATTTTGCAGCTCATAAGTTCTAGGATTATCGATTTGCTGATTGCATGGTAGACAGCATTTGTTTTGTTTATTGAAGAAGAATTATGGATAGAAATTGGTAAATAGTTGAGTTTATACTCTGATTAAGCTGGTTCACAAGCATCAAAAGCATAACTACTATTTAATGATGATGAGAGGCATGATATATGGATTATAAGTGGTTTTCGTATTATCTAGAAGTTTGACCTATATCAAATACTCAACCAAGGAATGCTGTTTTTTTTTTTTTTTTTTTTGTCTCCTTCTTTTCATTTGTGTGATCCTAATCTAGCTTCATGAGTATTCTGCTCCAGCAGAATCGAGTTGGGAGTTTCCATATCTCTCTCTCTCTCTATTTATGTATACATATGTCGTCATCTCAATGTCCGAATCTACCTTTTTTTCTGAGCGGAAGTTGGTTGAATCAAGTCCGTGTCATACAATCGTCTCAGAAACTTGTTCCAATTGCTTAAATAAGATAAGTAATTCAGTATCAGCAAATTTGAATAAGAATCCACAATTATTTTACACCTCATAAGTTTGAGTATCAATTTGCCGATTGCATTGTAGACTGCATTTGTTTTGTCTATTTTGAAGAAGAATTATGGATAGAAATTGGTAAATTGTTGAACTAATTGTCTGATTAAGCTATTTCGGAAGCATCGCAAGCATAGCTACTATAATAATGATGAAGCATGATATATGGATTATAAGTGATTCCAGTATTATCTAGAAGGTTGACCTTTCAATTACTCAACCAAGGAATGTACTTTTTTTTTTTTTTTTTTTTTTTTTTTGCTTCGTTTGTGTGATTCTAATTTAGCGTCATGAGTTTTTTGCTGTTTAGGTGGCCTATACTGCAAGCTTTAACTAATGTTTGTGATGATTTGCTCATGGTTTCTATATCAGCATCATTCGCTGCATGTTCCGACTAATACTTTCAGCATTGATCCATGCTTGTTCTGATTAGAAAGTGCTGGTGTTTTCTGTATTAGTATGATTTGTTTGTTTTGAGACACATTTTATGCCTGACATTTGAATTAATGATATGTGCATTTCAGCTACTAAGTATTATGTGGGAACTATCCCTAATATGGTGTCACTTTGTTGTCATATTCATCTGTTTTGGCAGTCTCTTACGTGTGGAATATTTTCCAGTCTCTTAAGTGTTCGTCAATGAACGTTAGATTCCCCTTTGATTTTGTTTTATGTCATAATCAGGAAATGGCAAAGGGCATCAGGGGAAAGTTGTCGGCATTTAAAGTTCAGGTCTATGAGCTGCTTTTATTGATTTCGGTGCAAATCGATAAACTTGAAGTCGTTCTTCATGAAGCTTTGAACGAAAAAAATGCAGAAGCCATGGAAGCTGAAATTTCTGCTTATATTGATCGTCTCAAAGGTGCAACAGAGAGTTTGAGGAAGTTTTTGACAGATAATACAGAGCGGATCAGTAGAGAGGATTTCTTGAAAGATTGCGTGGATGATTTGGACTTCAAGGATATTGATGCATGGAAGAATACTTTAAGTGATGAACTCATTGCAAAGGAGATATCTAGGCATGATGTGGCTCTTGATGAGATGAGTAAAATCAAAGATGTAGTCACTGGCCTTGTTGAAAGGATAAAATTGTTTGGAGGAGAAGTTAACTACGACATGTTTCTTATGCATCCAGGAGATGATGAGTATTTTGGTAGCCGTGACCCTGAAATGGTCGACGAAAATTCTGTTGCTTATAACCTGTGGACGATTAATGGAGATATCAATCAACTACTTATACCAGTTAATGACAGCGTAGAGGAGATTCAAAAGAGTATACTAAGCATCAATATTGACATCACTGCCCGTCTTCAGCATCTCCGCACCTTGATATAGAGTTGGCTATTAGAATAAATGAAGCATCTATCGAGAATGATACTCTGGTAGCTATATTTTTCTTTGGCAACTGATTGTTAAACTGTTGGATTTTATCTGTTTTTAAACTGTTGGATTATATCTGTTGTGTAAATGCTAAGGATGCTGATCTAATGCACTGTTTGTTCACTTCAGCTAGCGTTTTATCTGAATTCTATAATGTATATGTTTTTGCATTTCACCTCCCGCATTCCTTCTCCCTTAAAAGCCCAATTCCCTTGCATCAGATTTGGCATTATATATTGGAGTAGTCATGAACAGCTTGTTTAGCGACTCATAAGTGATTTAGGGGAAACTAATGATTATTTGCTTTAGATAGAACCATGTTTTGGTTTAATTGTTTGGTTCAAAGCTGAAAATTTCAGTTTCGTATAGTTTAGATAACTTGTTTTCTTCTTCTCCTTAGCGTATGAATATAGAGGATTTGCATAGAATAGTAATTCGTTTTCGTCTAACTTATTCTGGGGTAAGCATGCCCCCCATCAAAAGCATGCTACCTTGTGGGAGCTTTTGTTTTCCACGGCCAGTTTGTGTCTCCTGAGGATTCCTGTGTCATCATTGTGCTGTAGTATTTCTTGACTGAGAATCTTCCATCACTACTTGCTCTCCATCTTAATCTATCATAGTTGTTAACTGTGTTATGAATTAACAAGAATTCAAGCAAATATAACGAAAAGAAGAACGAAAAACTCTCAAGGGGAAAAAAAACCTCATGTCACCACTCTTATTATTTGATGAAAGATTTAATCAAGGATACACAATTACGAAAGAAAGCCATGTACATAGGATGCAAAATACCCTAAACCTTGTCTAAATCGGGCTGCCTCCAAGTCGGCTTCCATGACTGCTTTTTTCGAGATAAAAATTACTCCTTTTTGAAGTAAAAGTATTTTTTTCTGAGATAAAAAATTACTTTTTTCATAAATAAAAAGTTACTTTTTTGGAGACTAAAGTCTTCGGATTTGCTACTCCAGTTTTGAGATTAAAGTTTTTGTAAGTTTCTACTCATTTGGTTACTCAGTTTGAAGATATAAAAACTTCATCGAGTATACAATTTTGTGCATTCGGTTTGAAGACATAAAAACTTCACCGATTTATTAATTCTGTTTCTGTTTTTCAAACAGAATTGGGAGACCAAATTGCAAATGTGATTGCTACTCGTACTGACACGACAACCCCTATCATTGGCTCTACTAGCAATGTTGCTTCTTCGAGTCGTTCTGCACCGGCCCTGAGAGAAAAGCCCTTAAAATTCTCCGGCATAGATTTTAAGTGTTGGCAACAGAAAATGTTCTTCTATTTTACTACTCCTAGTCTATAGAAGTTCATTAAAGAGGATGCTTCAATTCTGCCAGACGGAACTCCAGAAAATGAATGGTTTGTTGTAACTGATGCTTGGAAGCACTCGGACTTTTTGTGCAAGAATTATATTCTTAGCAGACTGAAGGATGATTTGCACAATGTCTATAGCAATATGTAAACTTCAAAAGAGCTATGGAATGTGTTGGAAAAGAAGTATAAAACAGAAAATGCCGGATTGAAGAGGTTTATAGCTGCCAAATTCCTGGACTAAAAAATGGTAGACAGCAAGTCTGTCGTTACCCAAGTTCAAAAATTGCAAGTTATCATGAATGATCTCTCTGCTAAAGGTGTAAATTTAATTAATACTTCTGTTGAAAGTATTAAGAGTGTTATTACTTACATATTATTTATTGTATGTTTGGTATTAATGACGCATTTCAAGTTGCAACTAATTGAGAAGTTGCCTTCTTTATGAAAGGACTTCAAAAATTACTTGAAGCACAAACGCAAGGAGATGATGCTGAAAGATCTTATCGTTCGGTTGAGGATCGAGGAAGATAACAAGGCGGCAGAAAAGAAGGCTAATGAAAAATCAGTAATATCGGGAGCACATATTGTTGAAACTGCTCCAACAACTTCAAAGGATAGAAAGAAACCTTCTGGTTCAAAAAATCTTCCAAGTAAGAAGAAGTTCAAGGGATATTGCTATAACTCTGGCAAGATCAGACACATGACTAAAGACTGTCATGCTCCAAGAAAAAACAAGAAGAAGGGTCAAGCCAATATGGCGAAAATGAACGAAGAAATGGACAACTTATGTGTCATGCTCCGTGAATGTAACTTGGTAGATAATCCAAGGGAATGGTGGATAGATTCTGATGCCACACACCATATTTGTGCTAATAGGGAGTCATTTGCTTCTTATGCTCTGCCGGACAGGACAATATAATTTTTATGGTGAATTTCGCTCCTGCGAAAATTGAAGGAACGGGCAAAATCATTTTGAAGATGACATCGGTCAAGGTTGTGACTCTAAATAATATCCTTGATGTTCCTAAAATGCGGAAGAATTTCATCTCGACATCTCTTCTAATCAAAAACATATTCAAGCGTATTTTGGTTTCCGATAAGGTTGTAGTGAGTAAGAATGAGATGTACATAGGAAAAAGATACCTCACCGAGGGCCTTTTCAAACTCAATGTAACTGCAATTGATATCAATATAAATTCTGCTTCTTCTTACTTAGTCGAGTCAAATAATTTGAGGCATGCACGTTTGAGACATGTTAATTATAAAACTTCAAGAAAAATGATTAATTTGGATGAATTGCCTAAATTTGAGTGTGATAATTTGAAATGTCAAATCTGTGTGGAATCTAAGTATGTTAAACATCATTATAAGTCAATTGAAAGGAATTTCGATCCTTTAGACTTAATCAGCGTCACAAACTTTTTTGTTTTCGAGCCGGAGAGTTCTTAACAATATTTATGTTATGAAAGAGTACGGGAAAAAAATTCCTTATTTGATCGGATTAAAAAGAAGCTTTGGGATTGCTGAATCACAGACAAAAAAAGAAAAAAATAAACATATAAAGCAACGGAATATTTGTTACATGAAGTCAACACCATCACGCGGTGGGAAAAAGTATTACATTATTTTTATTGACGATAGCACTTTTTATTGCTAAGTTTATTTACTTAACAGTATGGATGAAGCAATAAGCGCATTTAGCTAAGGTACAAGTTTCTAAACCCAAAAGGGTAAAAATAGGACCAAAAACCGTTTATTGTGTTTTCATAGGATATGCCGCCAATAGCAAAGCATATCGGTTTCTAGTTCACAAATCAGAAAATCCGAACATTCGTATTAAGACGGCAATGGAATCAGATAATGCATAACTTTTTGAAAACATTTATCTGTATAAAAAGGAATGTGAGTCGTTTAGCGAAAGATCTAAATGACATCGGGAAGAGGCAAAGGAAAGTACTCCTAACCAGTGGCGGATCCAGGATTTTCATCCAGGGTGTTCGGGGAAAAAAAAAAGCTAAATATACAATGTAATTTTTTGTCGAGGGTGTTCAAAAGTTAATATATGCATATAAATACAGAAAATTTACCTTATATATACACTGTAATTTTTTGCCGAGGCTGTTCAGGTGAACACCCTGACTTACACGTAGATTCGCCCCTGCTCCTAACGAGGATAATCCAAGACATAGCAAGCATCAAAGGACATCTACTTTCTTTGGTCTAGACTTTTTGACATTTTTAGTGGAAAAAGAATCTCAAACTTTTAAGAAAGCGGTGTCTTCCTCAGAGGCACAATATTTGAAAGAGGCAGTTAATAATGAAATAGATCCATTTTAAATAACCATACTTGGGAGTTGGTTGATCTTCCTCAGGGAATAAACTACTGGGTTCCAAATGAATTTTTAAAAGGAAAATGAAAGTGATGGCACTGTTGACAAATATAAGGCAATACTTGTTGTCAAAGGTTTTAAACAACGAGAAGACCTTGATTATTTTGATGTTGGCAAAAGAGAAGAAATATGTGAAGAAGCAGAGAAACTTAATTTTTTTTTATTTCTTCTGAAAACCAACGATACATGACTTTAAATAGCACTAGCATAGCAACAAACTTAGAGAAGAAATAGGGCACTAGTTTAACACTATCCCACGACCTAAAATATTGGCTAGATAATTGACCCACTACTTATTTCAACTAATTAGGACTCCTAATGCTAGTTAACTGGAAACATAAAAAGCTCCTAAAAATACTGACATGATGATTTGAATCAGTCAACTAACACTCCCCTTTGATTCAAAACCACACACTCCTAACTGCAACCTGAAAAATTCATGCTTGGCCTAAGGAAGAGACTTCGTAAAAATATCCGCTGCTTGCTCATTCGTGCCACAAAACTTTAGCACTATTCTTCCATTAGCTACCAGCTTCCGAATGAAGTGATATTGCACATTAATATGCTTAGTTCTTCCACGAAAAGAGGGATTCTTAGCCATAGCAATTGCTAATATGTTATCACAAAAAATCTTTGTAGCCTCCTTTTGCTCGTAACTAAAATCGGCAAGAAGTTTTCGGAGCCATAAAGCCTGACGCGCTGCTAAAGTTGCTGCTATATACTCTGCCTCCGATGACGACAAAGCTACTGTTTCCTGCTTTTTTGAACTCCATGTCACAGCTCCAGAACCAAAGCTAAAACAGCTACCGGATGTGCTCTTCCGATCATCCAAGTAGCGTGCATAATCGCTGTCGGTAAAGCCAACCAATCTAAGATTTGATGCTTTAGAATACCAAATACCAAAATCTATTATTCCAGCAACATAGCGAAGAATTCTTTTTGCAAAGACCAAAGTGTTGCTTTGACGGACTTTGCAAAAATCTGGACACAACACTAATAGAAAAAGCAATGTCAGGTCTAGTGTGCGTTAGATAATTTAAGCCACCAACTAAACTTCTAAACAATCTCAGATTTGCTTTCTCAGTTCCATCTGCACGCTGCAACTTCTCATTGATATTCATAGGTGTACCGTCGCTTCACAATTCATCATATGGAATTTTTTAAAAGATCCTCTGCATATTTCTTTTGAGAAATAAAAATTCCATCTTTACCTTGGTTCACCTCAAGCCCCAAAAAGTATTTCAATAAGCCAAGATCTGTCATCTCAAAGTTTCTCATCATACTCGACTTAAAATCATCAACCAAAGACTGTGAGGAACCAATATAAATCATATCATCAATGTAGAGACAAACCATCAAAAAATCGCCATTACCTTGTTTCTTCAAATACAAAGTGGGCTCATTGTCACTTCTTGTGAATCCGCCATCTTGAAAGAATGAATCGATTTTGCTATACCATGCACGCGGAGCTTGCTTCAGCCCATAAAGAGCTTTTCTTAACCTGTAGACTTTGTTCTCATTACCATTAATAACAAAGCCTTGAGGTTGTGAAACATAAACCTCCTCTTCTAGATCGCCGTTCAAGAATGCGGACTTCCCATCGAATTGATACACTGACAAATACAATTGCGCAGTCAAAGCCAAAACAACTCTTACTGTTTCAAATCGAGCAACAAGAGAAAAAGTTTCTTCAAAATCTATACCTTGCTACAGTGAATATCCTTTCGCCACGAGCCGAGCTTTGTGCTTTTGAATGCTTCCATCAGCATTATACTTTGTTCGAAACACCCACTTGGGCCCTATTCCATTCTTTCATTTAGGGAAATCAACTAACTCCCATGTAGAATTTCTTTCAATGGCTTGCATCTCTTCTATCATAGCATCCTGCCATTCAGATTGGTCTGCTGTTTCTTCGTAACAAACAGGATCTGAAACAAGCAAAGCAAATTGACAAGAAGTATTTACATTGTTAGAATATTTGGGATTTGGTTTCTTTTCCCTTGTTGATATTTTTAGTGGAATTGGCTCAACTGAAGACTCATTAAGCTGTACATATGTTGCCGGGGCAATTGATGAGCTAACAGGAGAAAAATCGGGTGAGTTTCCCGGAGTAGGATCTACTGTAGGTTCTTCATCAAGAACTTCATCAGTAGATGATAATCGAATATTTGACCTCACATTACCAGAATTAAACTTCCAACTTGCATCTTCATTAAACACAACATTTCTACTTATAATCACTTTGCCACTTATGGGATTATATAGACGATATGCTTTGGATTGAAGACTATAGCCAACGAAAATGCATTTTTCATATTCTTCATCAAGCTTAGAATGAAAATTAACAAAAGCATATGCTATACAACCAAAGATTCTTAAGTGGCTTACCCGAGGCTTCTTCCTATTCTGTGCTCAAAAGGTGTTCTGTTCAAAACAACCTTTGTTGGAGAGATATTCAAAAGATAAACAGTGATTGCAACAGCTTCTCCCCAAAAGTAATCTGGTAGACCCTTTGCTTTCAGTAAGCTCCTAGCCATTTCTACCACCGTCCTATTCTTCTGCTCAGCGACACCATTCTGCTCTGGTGTGTATGGCGCTGTAAGTTACCTGCGAATTCCATTCTCATCACAGAATAAATTAAATTCATTAGACAAGAATTCACCACCTCTATCGGTACGAAGTGATTTTATCTTGTTGCCGCTTTGATTCTCTACAAATGCCTTAAATTTCTTGAAATTCTCAAAGGTTTCTGATTTGAATTTCAAGAAATAAACCCAACTAAAGCGGCTGTAATCATCAGTAAACATAAAAAAATACCGACTTCCACCGAGGGATTCTGTTTTCATTAGCCCACACAAATCAGCATGCACAAGTTCAAGACAAGTTGTAGCCCTCCATGACTTTCCTACTAGAAATGATCTCTTAGTTTGCTTAACATAAATACATCCTTCACACAAGTCAAGTTCACGGATTTTCGGCAAGCCAACAACCATATCTTTTTGAACTAAAAGTTTCAGCCCATTAACATTCAAATGTCCATAACGTAAGTGCCATAAATTAGTCTCATTGTTTCCTTTGACACCTAAGGCAGTATTTCCAACAGTTGAAATATCAAGGGGAAACATTTTGTTTTGAGTCATAGGCACATGAGCTATTGTCCGTCCAGATTTTTTATCATTAATATCACATGCATTACCATAAAAAACAACTGAGTACCACTAGTCATCAATTGGCCGACACTTAGCAGGTTATGAGCCAAAGTAGGAACATATTGCACATCATATAAAAGTTTCACATTACCTCGGACAGTTTTTATCTCAACTGTACCTTTCCCTTCAATGTGAACTTGCTTGTCATCTCCCAGCCGCACCTCGCTTTTTTGTGACTCATCGAGATCTCTAAATAGAGACTTGGAACTTGACATGTGATTCGAGCATCCGCTGTCAATGAACCATACAACATTTTTTCTTCAATTACTGGGGAATGGACCATGAACAACTTACTTTCTTCTTCCACTTTTTGTGTGAAGTTGGCTTCATTCTGCTCATCTTTCTGCTTCGTCCAACAATCAGCTTTTTTGTGGCCGAATTTCTTGCAGTATCGGCATTGAATCATGCTCTTGTACTGACGTGATTCACCAAATCGGTTTCTACCTCTGCCACCACCACGGCCTCGACCACAGAAATTGCCTTTGCCACGTCCCGTCCTGCTGAATTTGAATTTTCTGCTTTTCCCTTGTAAGAAAATTCACAGTTCAAGAAAGGCCTTTTCTTGAACTTTCTCACAGGACCTATTTAGCTTGTCTTCATGAGCTAGCAAGGAACTCATTAATTCATCAAAAGAATAGGTAGACAGGTCCTTAGATTCGTCAATTGCAGTAACAACATGCTCAAATTTGGTGGTTAAACTTCTCAACACTTTTGACACAACAATGTGGTTATCAATTTCTCACCATAAGACCTCATCTGATTAACAATAGTAGATGCTCTGGACAAATATTCTTGCACAGATTCATTTTCATTCATGAATAATGTTTCAAAATCACATCGTAGAGTTTGTAATTTGACAGTAATTACCTTGTCATCACCAAAGTACTCTTGCTTCAAGATCTCCCATGCCTGATTGGAAGTCTGGGCTGCTGAAATGCGAGGAAAAATGTCATCATCGAGAGCTTGCTGGATCATGAACAGAGCTTTTGAGTCTCTTTTCCGATTTTCCCTCAGTTGGTTTGCATCTCCTTCAAGAATTCCAGTCTCAACTAAGTCCCACAGTTCTTGAGACTTGAAAAGAGTATTCATTTTTAGACTCAAAAACTGATAATTTGCCCCTCTAAAAATTGGAATTAGGGGCTGCGACGAAGCTGTTGTGCCGTTGCTCGCCATGGAAATATTTTGGTTTCTCTCAAAAAAGAATTCTCACAATGTTTTTATGGTTTCTCTCTTACTTAACCAATCCTTGCGTAAGGAAAGGATGGATCTTGAACCTGGAGTTTGGCTCCTGATACAAAAAAATGTTGGCAAAAGAGAAGCAATATGTGAAGAAGCAGAGAAACTTAATTTTTTTTATTGCTTCTGAAAACCAACAATACATGACTTTAAATAGTACTAGCATAACAACAAACTTAGAGAAGAAATAGGGCACTAGTTTAACACTATCCCATGACCTAAAATATTGGCTAGATAATTGACCCACTACTTATTTCAACTAATTAGGACTCCTAATGCTAGTTAACTGGAAACATAAAAAGCTCCTAAAAATACTGACATGATGATTTGAATCAGTCAACTAACATTTGACACATACTCGCCAGTAACGAGGATTACACGTATTCGGGTGTTAATAGCCTTGGCTGCTGTGTATGGTCTGCAAGTTCATCAAATGGCAGTTACAATCACCTTCTTAAAATGGAGATTTGGAGGAAGAAATATGTATGGAATAACCTGAAGGTTTTGTGGTTCCTGGAAAAGAAAAGAAGGTGTGCAGACTTGTTAAGTCACTTTATGGACTTATACAAGCACCGAAATAATGGCATGGGAAAGTTGATCAAATAATGTTGTCAATGGGTTAAAGATTAATGAGTGCGATAAATGTGTTTACATTAAGAACACTCCAAATCGGGTAGTCATTGTTTGCTTGTATGTTGATGATAGGCTAATAATGAGTAAAGACATTTCCGACATAAATGCTACTAAGCGTATGCTTGCCTTGCTAGCAAGTTTGATATGATAGACTTACGAATTGCAGATTTAATTCTAGGAATTAAAATCCACAGAACTCCTCAAGTTCTAGCATTGTGTCAATCTCATTACATCAAAATGATACTTGAAAAGTTCAAATATTTAGACTTCAAGGTAACAAGAACTCCAATTGACTAAAACCATAATCTTGTGAGAAATAAAGGTCAAAGTAAGTCTCAATTGGAGTATGCTTTTGTTACTACTGAAAAACCCTTAATTTTTATCAAAGGTTGGCCAAATACCTTGACTCTCTAAAATAAGCTTTTTTTCAAAAAGAAATACGAAGAACAATAAAAAATATATGGGTCAATTAGTGAGTTAAGTGTTAATAGGATAATTACTTATGTCCCAAAGAAATAGTCCTAACGTTTTTTAGGTTTCAGAAGTATGTTAAAAAAGAAATAGGATTGATGCTTATTAAGGGTACAAAAGTCATTTAATATTTGAAGAATATTTTGGTTAACCAATATTTTTATTTATCTTTTTATAATAACTACTAGTTCCTCCAAATTAAGGATCTAACAAATATGCGACACCATCTAACTATAGGATTAATATATGTTTATCTATCAATAGTGTATAAACTACAGGTCCAACAAGCTTTGCGCTTACACAGATTCATCATGTCACTTGACCAATTATTTCTACGTCGGCATGTTTTAAAAGACAGAATTTAGATCCTCATTTTTCCCCCCATTAATGAGAGGCAATTATTGATTCTGTTATAAAATATAAAACAAGAAGAACGATATTGTAAAGAAAGGTAAAAAGAAGAGAGAAAGGTTATTATTTTTCTTGAGGGGTAAAATAACTGATCCTAACTTTTCTTCAAAGAAAAAGATAGACATTCACAATAATTATAACAAATTCATTTATTATAACGCCAAGTTATTACTTTTGAGATTTAAAATTTAAATAATTTTCTTTTCTTTTATATAACATTAAAATTAAAATAAAAAATTGAAGGAAAGGAAATCTGTGACCAAGTCTAACTAGGAATGGTAAGTGAAGCCTTTAAATAAAGGTGTTCCTTATTTCATATAGCAAACCAAAAATAGGGTATACGACTCTGCCAAAGAAAATCAAAAGGTAGCGATATGCTTAAGGGAGAGACAAAAAGAGTTTGTAGACAGGATAGAATATCAGCACTGCCTGTGCATATTATTCATAACATCTTATGCCAGATCTCTAAACTTAACCAAAAAGAGGCTGCCCAAACTTGTGTCTTGTCCAAGAGATGGTACTACTGTTGGACTTCGAGACCTAATCTGATATTCTGTCAGTTACAAGGCAACACATATATGACCCTGAAAGAGTTTGTCAAGTTGGTTGATCAATCCCTACAACCCCATGTTGAACAGAGCTTACACCTTGAAGAATTCAACCTTAAATATCATCGTCATGATCCAGAATTGGCTTCTCATATCGATAGATGGATTGATTTGGTGGTTAAACTTAATGTCAAAGTGCTGAAAATTGACACTTTGGATTCCGGTTTGTCGTACCATAATTTACCTGATGTTATTTGTGCTGCTAAAAAGCTGACAACATTGAAGCTAAGCAGGTGCAAGTTTAATTTTGACATTAGCACCACTACCATAAGACTCTGTTGTCTTAAAGATCTTTACTTGAGTTGTGTCCATATCTCCGAAGGACAATTGCAAAGAGTATTCAGTATATTCCCATTCATCAAGAATCTAAGGCTATTGGATTGCGAGGGTATAAGCAAATTGCATGTTTTTGGCCTAGCACATCTGGAGACTTTGTTTGTTGCATCGCAGGAACTCGATAGCGTGATAGTCCAGGCTCCAAATGTGATGAAATTCACCTTACTACAGGGGAGGAATCTAGAAGAAGTCACTATTCAAGCTCCAAACTTATTGGACTTCAATTTTTATGGTCACAAAATGCCCTTCTCATCTATGGATCCTTCTTCCCTGGAAAGAACCCGACTCAGTTTCTTCTCGCAGTCAAACTTTGGAAATGTGGACAGCAGTTGGTTCACAAATCTTCATCACTTTGTTCAAAAGTTCAACTATGCTAAAGGTTTGATATTAGTAATATTTTGCCACAAGGTAAGATCTTGTTGTTGCTTCATGGATAAAATAAATTGATCTATGCATTGCTTCTTGAATTTTCACTTCTTGAATTTTCGATTAAGCCATGTTATTGACAAAATTACTGCAGACTAAAAACATCCTTATTTATGAAGATCCAAGAGAAATTGTTATTCCCCCAAGTCCTTATGTGGACATATTCATTGCACCTATGGTGCGAGGTGAATCAATCATAGAAAAGTTAATGTTCAAGCGTCCCAAGATGATATCCATACTTCCATGTACAAATAGTAAAGTACTCCAGGTAATGTCTTGCTTTACATGGAAGCCCTTTCAAAATTAGACTCTTGTACTTGTAATTTAACTTTTGTACGTCAGGTCATCTGAATAAGAACTTTTAGATAATTATCTATAATAAGTGGAATTATTAACCTGAAAAATAAGGGAGGTAATATGTTACAAAAAGTTAAAACACATTATTTGTGTATGTAAGTTAAATATAAAATGTAAACATGTAATAGCCATTTTCTTTATGTTGACTGCTTGTCTCATAATCATTAGCGTATTCTCTATATCTTATATTTGCTTAAAATACAGGTGCTGCCTGAGTTGAAAGGGTGTCCAAAGAAGCAAAATTCCGGTAAAAATTGTTTATTCAATATCAAGTGCTTTTACTGTCAGCGTGAATTAAAAGAAGTCAACAATTTTATAGACACAGCCGAGGGGGAAATGGACATTTGGTATTCTTGGTTGAAATCTACGTCTCTGATTGACCAAGTGATTACCTTCATGTTCAAATCGACATATCAAGCTTAGCTCGAAGAGTCAAGACGAATCCAACATTTACAATTAATTACTAAGTTCAGAAAAAATATGATCTATTGCATATTTTTTATTTATTTATATATAGATACATGGCTGTATCTGTAGCTAAGACCTCCAGCTTTGATTTACACTGTTATACTTGCAGTCAAATCAGTGAAAAGTTTCTGGTTTGCTTTGCTCTCTAGCTCTAAACTTGCGCTCACATATGATACACATTTTGCTACTCTGGCATTTGCCATTTTACCTTTCTTCGATTGTGAGGAAATTAAGGGAAACGGATAAAAAAGCATACTAAATTTTACTGTTAACAAACAACTAAAGGTCTTGTTTTGATTATTTTCTTTGGTCTATTCCCTGTTTTTCTTTCTTCAAGTGTTTCTCATATGCTAGTTTATTAAAATTCACGTCCCTAAACGACCACTTTCATGTTCAAATGGAAAGAACAAGCTCTTTTGGAACCATTTTATGACCTAGAAACTTTAACTTACACAATTGTATATATGGTTGGCAGTGCCGTACACCCTCTAAGGCTTTAGTAGTTCTGTTAGCGTTAATAAACGAACATTTTTATTAGTATAAGGTTTCACTTCCCTTTCCTAGAGAGAAATGAAACCTTTACTAGTTCTGTTAGCATTAATAAAGGAACACTTTTATTATAAGGTTTCACTTCCCTTTCTTAGAGAGATTTGGTCACGACCTTTCCCATCGTTCAAGTAGAGAGACAAAACCAAGCAAATCAAAACAAAACCAAACAAATTAAAGTAAGAATACACACACACACACATGACTTTTTAATCACGGCCAAGTAATAAACGTTTATATAAAATAACATGTTCAACATCTATTGATTTGGTATGAAGACCAAGTGCGAGTACCTTTTTTTCTTTTTCTTTTTTTTTTCTTGGTTGAGAAATTACTCCCCAGAGTATCTGGGAAATATTGATACGGAGTTTTCCTCATGTGTACTACCAAGTCTTGTTTGTAAACGTTATGAAGCATTGCCTTTTTTAGCCCAATAGCCCCAAGATTTGTGTGCCAATTGCCATGTGCATTTCCAAAAATAAAGCAAGAAACTTAAGTGATCAACCAATTTCAGTTTTTGACTTGTATGATTGAAGGTGAGGCATTTACTGCAGAGCCTTTATCCATGTTGCGGTGGGAGTTTAGGCATAACTCAAAACCTGTATATTAATATCCAAAAAGAGAAGACGTGGAGGAGGGTGCATAAAACCTTGCGTCTCCATTTACATTAAGTAAGTTAGGCGTAACTAACTTTTTACATATTGTTAATGACAAAAATTTATCACCTTCTTAACAGAGTTATACTCAAAACTAAAGAGTGATCCTAGTGTAAAGGTAACTAGATACTCGCATAGAAGCTTCCAAAAGAGATGGGAGAAAAACTCCCTGTTACATGAGTGCATAATCATGAGTACAATCCTTTGTCTCCTAATTCTGAAACTAGGGAGTTGGTTTTTATCCATCCTGGAGCTTCCCCTAGCCTCTTTTGGAAGGTCCTTCCAGTCGTAGAAAAAAGTGGCATTATGGACCTGCAATTACTTCCAGCTTTAGCAAGAGCTGAGTTAGCCTCTGTTGAATCTTATATTGGTAGCCTTGTAACCAGTCTTTATTTATTAATCTCCTCGACCCCCCTTGAGCCAATTCCCGGGGAGCTCCATTCTTAGGGAGTCGAGTTCCAAAATAGTGTTACAATGGCCCTGTTGAATGCACCATTTTACTGCAAATAATGCTGCCTGCAGCTCTGGTTGATTATGTAGATACTTAGAAGATGTGAGTGTCTCTCACGAGATGCTGTCAATGCAACAAAATGTGCCTTCTCTTGTGCATCTAAAAAAGGGGAGCACAAGTGGTGGGCACTGGGCGGAGTAGCAAGAATGACTGGATGAAATACCTTGGCTGTCCAATATAAAATGGAAGAGGGAGAATCACTTATTTCATGGCCATGGTGGAACCAATAACGAGCCTCTAAAGGATGTACGTGATGGAAATCAATGGGAAATTCACAAATTAAGGGAGTTACTGAACTGGATTTGGTTGAAGAAGTTCAACATGTAAACTTGAGAATTGAGAATTGATGGAAATGAAAGCGACATGATAGCATCAGTGCCGAAGCCATCCTCTTCAGAGGGGTTTATTATTTTCTCTAAACCATATCTGGCACTGACGTGTTATTTTCTTCATTTCCATACAATCCAACAAATGTAAAGTTGTAAACTACAGATGTTGCAAAATGTATTTCATATGTCAGCACAATTAGTGTAGAGCTAAAGCGAGGTAAAGGAACTTTTCATGGATTTGACTGCAACTATAAATGTGTAAATCAAAGCTGGATGTCTTAGCCAGTGCCAGAAGCGGGTTTAATGTTCAACTGAACTTATCGCTCTCAGATTGAAGTAGATATATATGCCAAAAAAAAAAAAAATGTAATAGATCATACTTAATCGCACATAACAATTAGAGCTATGTGCAGAAATTACAGATGAGGAAACTGTGGAGGGGCTGAACACTATTGGCACTGATAAAGTACCTGGAGTTGATGGGGTTACTGCAACTTTTTTCAAAGAAGGCTTGGTCAATCATAAAAGGGTATGTTACTGCTGTTTTGAAGGAGTTTTTCAACAGAGGTAAACTGTACAGACCTGTTAATTGCACTGCCTTGGTTTTGGTTGCCAAAACTGCTAATCCTAGCACTGCCAAAGAGTATACACCAATAGCACATTGTGTAGTGATTTATAAACTGTTGTCTAAAGTAATAGCAGCTAGGATTCAGATAGTAATAGCCTGCATTATCAGTGAAGCTCAGGCTGGGTTTATCCCTGGGAGAAGAATATCTGACAACATTATGTTAGCTCAAGAATTAGTGCAAGCTTATTATAGAAAACATATTTCTCCCAGATGTATGCTCAAAGAGGATCTCCAGAAAGCATATGATATGGTGGAGTAGATGAAAAGAGTTATGGAAGAATTAAAGTTTCCTGCTAAGTTTGTTGGCTGGGTGATGGAGTGTGTAGAAATTTTGCACTACTCAATTGGGGTTAATGGAGAGTATACTGAGTCTTTTGATGCTACTAGAGGCCTGAGACAAGGAGATACCATGTCTCCCTTACTCTGTCATTTCTATGGAATATTTAGGTAGGTGCTTGAAGGGATTGACACAGAGCAAAAGGTTCAAATTTCATCCTAAGTGTGCTAAATTGGATATTACCCATCTTAGTTTTGCTGATGACCTATTGATGTGCCAAAGGAGACCCAACTTCTGTTAATGCACTCAATGATTGCTTCACTTAATTCTCCCTTGCATCTAGCTTGAAGGCCTACCTGGATAAAAGTTAGTTTGTATTTTAGTGGAGTGAAGCAATGTGATAAGGACTTGATCATCCAGCAATTAGGCTATATCACTGGTGAGTTTATAAATATGAACAGTGACAAATTTCCGATTTAATTTTTGTCATTTTGAAATAGGAGGCTCTCGTGGGGGTTGATCTAGTGGAGTAATTTCGGCCTAAAGCATTGAAGTAATGATTCTTTAACACATTACTTGATTACTTGATTTTGGTGGATTTTAACCATATAACAACAACAACATACCCAGTGTAATTTCACATGTGGGACTTAGGGAGGGTAGAGTCTTCGCAGACCTTACCCCTACTTTGGGAGTGAGGCCGTTTTCGAAAGACCACTCGGCTCAAGGAAAGATGAAAAAGAAGTTCAACAAATGCGTTAAGAATAACAAGAAGATATAAGATAAATGAAATGAAAGAAACAATCAGGTAGTACTAGATATCAAAGAATAAGCAAATGTAAAAATGATACTGATGCTCCTGATATGGAAAAGAAATACACTGTGCAACCTACTATCTCTCTACCTGATACTCGATCTCCACACCCTCCTATCAAGGGTCATATCCTTGGTAAGTTGAAGTTGCGCCGCATCTTGCCTAATCACCTCTCCTGGACTTCTTTGGCCTACCTCTCCTCCTCAGGCCCACCATGACCAACTTCTTACACCTTTTCACTGGGGCATTCGCGCACCTCCTCTGCATAGAATCATCTCAACCTCCCTTTCCGCATCTTATCCACCACAGAGGCCACTCCCATCTTATCCTGAATCTCTTCATTCCTACTCTTATCTCTTCTAGTATGCCCACTCATCCATTACAACATTATCATTTCTGCTACTTTCATCTTCTAAACATGATCTTTCTTAACTGGCAAACACCCCACCCATAAAGCATAATCGGTCTAACCACCCCTCAATAAAACTTACCTTAAAGTCATGAAATTCAAGAGTCATCAGAGATTTTGACCTAATTCCTTAATTAGATTTAAGGAATTGACCAAGAAATCTAATTCAAAATCAATATTTGATTATGGAATTGAGATTGTAAGCTCATGGGTAATTTAATTTTTATAATTTGCAGAGACTGGCTAGTTTGATTGGGGGTTGACTTTTTGTTGACTTCTGTTGACCTTGACTTAGGATTAGTCTAAAAATATGAAATTGCCCCTACTAGTATAATAACATTATTAATTGATAGTTTGCATCGTTTAAGGTTGTTGGAGGTGAATTAGGAATTTCAAGTTTAGGAAGATTGTCGATTTCAAAGTAAGTAGGACTTTAACACTCAACTGTCTACATTTAAAAAACATGACTTGGAACTTGCATAATTACTTTCAACTACCTAGTATGTTGTGTGGAGAGTGCGTATTAGGACATATATACTATTTTGAACTATTACTTGGTGTGTTATACTCTCTCACAGCTATAACATGATATATGAAATTATGAAAGCATGATTTGAATATGTTCCATGATAAATTGAACATGTCAACCAAGTATATCATTTATATATGTACGTTCGGGTGTTGTATGATATTGTTATACGTGTTAATGGAGTCCGGCACTTTTGTAACTCAAAAAAAAAAAAAAATTGGAACC